>NW_010526850.1:0-41685 GCF_000687285.1 Phaethon lepturus
GGGGCCCGGCACGCGTGAACGCCGGAACAAAGCCGCTTGGTCTGGTTTTAGGCCAGATCGCTTCGGGAGCGCCCTTTCAATGAGGACTTGTGGGCTCTTTACTCAGATTAGCTGCGCTTACTGGCAGTAACAGAGAATTCTTCTGTTGCTATTTCATTTTTTCCTGTAGACCCACAATTTGCCAAGAAGATCCCCTCTCCCCGCCCCCCCCCAGTAATAATAAAATCTCTGTACATTGCCCAACCCTACTTTACATATTTTTCTCTTCTAGGACATCTGTACTCTGCATACTTTTGCATTCTCCCCTCACCCTTTTCTTCTCAGCTGCTCCATGTTTTTATGTCTCTCAGGAGGGGTTAATTCTTTACAGCTGCGTCCTGCTTGCCAGGAGTCTCACATGTGCAAATTATTAATCTTTACTATTGCTACAGTAACTCCCAAGGCTTTAAACACCCCCTACCTAAAACTGGCCCTTTTCCAAAAAACTTTTCCTATTCCCTCACTAAAAGATAATTTGGTTCCCTGCAGGGTTTGCGCTGTTATTTAGCACAATTGCCTAAGTAGAGTTCCTTATTTCCACATAATAATTTACAAATTGGAATTTAATTTAGAAATTTAAACCCCAGAGTATTGAATTTCTCTGGTTGTTGCACACTTGATATGTTAGTTTGCGGTTTGTTGTGTTGTTTTTTTTTTTTT
Organism: Phaethon lepturus; assembly: GCF_000687285.1. Lineage (NCBI taxonomy): Eukaryota > Metazoa > Chordata > Aves > Phaethontiformes > Phaethontidae > Phaethon > Phaethon lepturus. Next base: position 700 of record NW_010526850.1, read on the forward strand.
CCTTAGAAAATGGCATTGTTTCCTTCTGTTTTGCTTTTAAAATTCAGTTTTGAATAATGTGTGTAGTTTAGCAATTGTAATGATAATGATGTGAAATGCAATTTGTAATGTCAATGGATGTAGCTAGGCTTCCTTTCCACAAAATACAGAAGCTGATTCTTAAACACGGAAAGACTTAACTGAGTAAGTACAGAAAGTCCTCAATTTCTGTTTAATAGGAGGTTTCAGTTTTTAACGTTTATTTAGCCCACTTATTTTTTTAATTTAGGATATTAACTCAATACAGACTGTCCATGGTTTATATCAACAATCAATTACGGACATATAAATGCAGATGTTGCGTGATTCTCACTAGATACAAATCTATGCACAAATATAAATGCATCCACTAGTTGTATACGCACATAACTATGTCTATAGGCGTACACGCACATTCTTTTGGCCAGGGATGACTGATGAGCTGGCATTTTTTTCTACCGTCTGTCTTTTTCTTTCTGATGTGTTGTCCTGATTTCATATATATTTCTCAGCTACTGATTGGATATCATTATGACACTTCCAAGCTTCCAAATAAATAATTTATTTTGAAAGTTAGATATGTCATAATAAAGCATTAAGACACTCCAGGCAGTGCATTTCTGGTTGATTATATGCCTCCAGTGGTATTATAAGGCACAGGCAGAGGCCTGAGTGATTTTAAACACCTGACAAGTGCAATAATCCCCAAGAACTGCATGGCCTGGAGCATCTTACTGCTGTTATGAAACAGAATTTATAAATAAAAATAAGAAGAACAGCCAAACCTATTTATTTATTGGGCATTATGACACTGGTATGACATCACCGAGGACCAATCAGTAGCCTTGGTTTATGTTGGCTGCTAACAGTCATTTCCTAATGTGAACAATAAACCTAAATACTTCTAAGAAAATATTAAACGGTTTTGAGTTTAATATGTGCAAAGGAAATGTAAAGGTGCGTTAGTTGCAATTCAGACACATGAGCTGTTTAATATATACAGAAAGTCTCCCTGTAGGCCAATTATAAAACCTTCAAAACAATGTTGACTATTAATTCACATAGTATTTATAACTCAAGTGAGCTAAATTTTAACATCTCAGATGAGAGCTCTGTAAGGAGGAGAAAGAGATTTCATTAGGACAATAACCAGATACGAATTGTGTTTTGTCCTGTGAAGAAAATTTTAAACAAATCTTTTAACAGCAAACAGGTTATAGGAGATGTAAGAACGCTGCTTGTAGATTATTTTCTCATTAGGAGTAAAAATTCCTGGGTAAAGAAGTCTGGCTCTGAAAGCTATAATATGTATAGCTTGTAAAACTGTAGCTGTAAGAATGTGCTGCAGCATATAAGTGGTACCATCAAACCTCTAGTTAAACAAATATTGTGGTAAAGAACAAATATAAAGCAGTGGGGTTTTTCTGGTGCATATATAAAAATAGAACTTCAGAAATGTCATGGCTAATGCATGTAGCTGCTGGACATTGAGTATCTTCCCTGTGATTCACAACCCAAGACTCAGCATAATCAAGAGCTGTTATGTTCTTGTGCAGAAGCACAAGCTGTAGTGAATTTCCTCTGACTCTATGACAGGGAAAATGTGTTCAAGTGGATCACCCTTAAAAAGAATGTGGGATGGCAGTGATAGGAGTAAAGGTATGGAGAAGGTTCTGTGCTGCAAATATTTTATACATTGAAGAAAGATAAATCATTGTGCAATTGACAACTACTGAGGAGGAATTTTTCGGACTGTAATTCAATAGCATCCCAGAATGGCTGAGGTTGGCAGATCTCTAGAGATCACCTAGTCCACCCTCCTGCTCAAGGAGGGTCACCTAGAGCAAGTTGCCAGGAGTCATGCCCAGTTGGGTTTTGAGGATCTCCAAGGACAGCGGTTCCATAACCTCTCTGGGCAACCTCCTCCATTGTTTGACCATCCTCCAAAAAGTGTTTTCTTATGTTTAGATTCAATTTCCTGTATTTCAGTTGGTGTCTGTTGTTTCTTGTCCTCCCACCAAATACCACTGAGAAGAATCTGGCCCAATCTTGTCTACTACCCCCCACACCAGGTATTTATACACATTGGTAAGACCCCCCAAGCCTTCTCTTCTCCAGGTTGAACACCCTCAGCTCTCTCAGCCTCTCCTCCTATGAAAGATGCTCCAGTGCCTCAGTCATGTTCTTGGCTCTTTGCTGTACTTGCTTCAGTAAGTCCACATATTTCTTGTACCGGGATGACCAGGAGTGGACCTAGCACTCCAGATATTTCTCACCAGGGCTGAGCAGAGCTGAAGGATCACCTTGCTCAATGTGCTGGCAAAGTTCTTAATGGTGTTTCTTGCAAGGGAGGATTTTTGGCTTATATTCAGTTTCAAGTTTCTGAGATTATTTGTTCCCTCACCTTTACTTGGACTGAGGTGAGGCTGATCTGCCCTGTTTTTCCCGGGACTGTCCTCCTTCTTCTATCTTTAATATAGGAGTGACACTTGCTTCCTTCAAGTCCAGAGGAACACACAGTGACCTTTCAAAGATAATAGAGACTGGCCTTGCAATGAAGTTGGTCGGGTTCTTCAGCACTTGTGGGTTTATCCCATCAGGTTCCATGGGCCTTTGCCTGTTGGTAGAGATGCTTTTGCCCCATTTGATTGGGTGGTTCCACCTATTCCTAGCAGACTCTCCAAGAGGATCCCATGGTTGTAAAAACCACAGCCCTCATCAGGTCCAGCCATGCAACCAGTTGTTGACCTACAGGATCCCTCCACTCCTCCTCAAGCCAATTTCTCTCACTGGGAGGACTGAGGAGAAAACCTCCTGGACCCCCAATACCCTTGATGCTTGCCCTCCAAGCCACGTAGATATTCGGGATGTCAGCAGCGGCTATAAACCTAAGATGCATATGAAGAAAAAAAGTGCCATATGTTGGTTATGCTCTTCCCCACTCAGACTGCGGATACGTATTTCTCTAAGTCAGATTCAATAAGCGTAATGAAAGAGCCAGTAGAATGCACTGTGTGTATGTTCCGTACTATGTGTGCTCCATACACACATGGTGAAACAGCTGCTGTTGTCCTGGAGAATGCTTTGAACAAGATCTGGCTCTCCAGGCTACCCAGAACTTAACAGCAGTATTCTGTGCTTGCAGAAGAAGTTGTGTAACGCACGCGCAAGGGGACGTGCACGCATACAGATATGGGCTGGCATAAGATGTCTGCATGGTTGTGTTTACAATTAAAAAAAATACCACTCATCTACTGCCTGCAAGATCAAATGTAGCTTTTTCGAAAATTTCTGATTAACCATGAAGAAAAACATTTACCTAGAAATGATTTCTGATGATGACACTGAATTAATTCAAATAACGCAGTAGTGCAGCCTGCAATCTAAGACCACAGGAACTGCCATGCCAGAACAGACCAAAGGTCATGATAGCCTGGGATCCTGTCTCTAAAGGCAGCCAGCACCAGATGCTTCAGAGGAAAGTGTAGTGCCTCTGTAAGGAGTGTAATGGAGTAGTTTTCCCATGAGGAAAGATATCTCCCTAACTCTGTCATTTCTAGCATATGTTTTGTACTATAAAACACTGAGAGTGTTCATTGGCTTGGGATTTTTTTTTTTATGACAACTACTTATGCAGTGAAATATTATCAGAGAATATTTCCTATTGACATAAGTAATAATTTTACTTTTTAACCTGATGAACCATTTTTTCTCTCCAGACTTTGCAGCCGTGAGTTCCTGAGGAGAAATTTATCTTCCATTAAAAAAAAGTTATTGACTCTTAAAACTTTCTAAAATCTGCTGTAAGAATACTTTATCTTTGTTCCATGGATGTGATGTAGTTCAAAATGGAAACAAAACAAAATTCAAAGATTATAGAGCATATTCCTATTAGTTTGCTTTGTCACAACTGATAACAGAAATATATATTAAAAAAAAAACCCTATCCTGATAGCATGGAGGTGTTCAGAGAATCTCGTTCCCATGGAAATTCTATATTCTGCATAAAGTCTTCTAGTGTTTAGAGCCTGGTTCATTAGCAGTCCAGGGGCAAAGATGAGATATTTAATCCATCTTTCCATAATAGTGAATCATCATCTGAATTTAAAATTCAAGTGGGTAGAAGGCTTTTTGCATTATTTTACCCTGCTCAGCACTGAAGCTTCAATGTCTTATGGAGACGGTCCTGTATCTAACTGTGCAGGGCTGTTTTAGTGTGGATACGTTAGTGTCGTCCTTGTATATTATATTAGTGTCTCCCCCCTATATACACGCACCCGCGCACACAATTTTCTTAGCTTTTTCCAGCCCGTATCATGTAATTAATTGCTTCACGTGCTACACTCTTCATAATGAGAGCGGGCAACAAGGACAGTGTGCTGGCAAGCTTTTTTGCTCTGAAAGGAAAGTCCGTCACTCCTGCAGTGTCCCAGTTCAGCGCTGTGAAATAATCCCTGGCTCTTGTTTTACCCTTCCCTTGGGGTACCTGCTCCACTGAATGACCCCACCGTGCTTGGTGCATTGAGATTTTGAAACTAGCTGCTAACTACTGTGGATGCATTTCCTGACCTTACTGGTGGGAATTGAACCAAAGCCTCTCAAGTGCTGTAGGATCTAATTAATATGCATCTTATTCCAGGAAAGACTCATTACTTTATAGATATTTATATAAGCGGCATGTCTGCTATAATGGTTAATAACTATGAATAAAGTTTCATTTCTGATAGAGGAATAAAGCTTTTGTTTAGATATGGATTTTTAGTTTTATTAAAAAAATTAGAAAGTATGATTATGATAATTGAGTGAGAGTTCCAAATGGTCACACAAAGTTTTCATTCTTGCCTTGAGTACTAGCTGGAATCACCTGTCCTTCCTCACCTAAAATTTTAAAGAGGAGTGGGCAGGAACTAAGAATTAATTAAGAAGTAATTCAAAGCAGCAGCAAAGGATCCAGACAGAGTCTCTGCTGGATACGGAAAACTTTTGGTGCACAAGAAAGTGAAATGAGTGATGGGCGACAAGGCTCTGAAATAATAAATGTAAACCAAGTCCTGTAATTTTTAAACTGAGGAAAGGTTTATCCTAGTCACAAAGGCTAAATCTGGTCTCCCCTGTCTTTTGGGAGGTGTGGATGTTTATTTAGATCCTTTTAAAAACCAGGCTGGCACATAGCTTGTATTGAAGTTAAACTTTTTGGCAACGTTCTAAGGCCTTCCGTGCCAGAAGGAATTAGCATGCAGGTGCTGCAGAAGGGACAGACCCCAGCGGCCGGGCAGACTGGGCACCCGCATTTGCTCCCTGCCAGGTTCAGCACAACAGGTGGACATGACGAAATAACAGCAATGCTTCCAAGCCAGGAGGTTCCAAAGGAATTTTGGAGGCTCAGGATTTTTGGACAACCAAATTTTAATGCTTATTCATGCTGCATGTAATATTTCCGTCCGGTTCTTTTCAAACCAATAGCACCGAAGTACTGTAAATTGATCAAATATGCTTTTACTGTAACATTTTAACATGGATATAACTTCTATTAAGATTTCTACGAAGCTCAATTTTAGTGAGCTATCTCTGCGGAAAATAGTATGAATCAGAAATGATGCAAACATGGGGCTCAGTCCTGCAACGCTTACCGCTTGGCAGGGCTGAGAGTTACCAATAGTCTCATTCTGCTGCAATTACATGGGTCCATTTACCACTGCAAGAAAGAAATGTCTTTGGCCACTTCAGAGGGCATTGATAATTCTTCCCTATCTCATTCCACAGACCACAGAAGCAGGAGGAGTCCCGGAGAGTTGTGTGCAGTTTTGCACCATCTTTATCCTTGTAGAGCATCGTGGCCCATGTACTAAGGTGATACGCAAATTCACGAGGCACTCCATGGCAGCTGTGAGCAAATGTGTCAAGGTGTGGAAGATGGGAACCTCCATATTCATTTTAATGTTAATTTTAAAATGGCAATTACTTTATCTACCTCTCTACGGCCCTTAGAGTTATCCAACTCTAGCACTTAGGAAGAAGAAAACAAGCCAGGAAATAAGTGAATGCTTAATGGAGATTTTTATTTAAAAACCATGTATATCTTTAAAAAAAGTACCTCTGGGGTAACATGGTGTTCTTACAGTGCATGGTGTGATGCAGTAAGGGAAACTCGGTACTATTGGTTTTGTAGAAGTTAGTTGCGTGCTTTGGAAGCGAGGCTTGGGGCACCGTACCTCTGCGTGTATGCTGAAAGTCGGCAGTGCCGCATTTTTGGCAAGCTGTGTTGATTGTAAGGAGATGTTCTGGGGATGACTGTCCCAGGGGTGCTGTATCTTTTACGTTGTGCCAGCCTAGGCTGCTGAAGACTTTCTTTTCTTCACAGTCTCTTCCTGTTCTTGCTTGGCCATATTCGAGTTTGTGCTGAAATCTTTTCCTGCCTCTCTTCGTGCAAATCCACAGCAATAACGAGAGTAAATGAGAATGGGTCAGATCACTTGTGATAGCTGCATGGTGGTGAAGTTGTGGGTAACCCCTCTCCTACTCATCCCAGTACACACACCCATGCATATGCTTGTATTTCCACGGGACGCTCAGTGTGGGTAAGTGCCAGGGCTCACTGTAGAAGTGCCGTAGGGTTGAATGGACAGATACTGAAGTCAGTACTAGCAAAGCTACCTGGTTTATAGCTCTAGGTTATCTGTGCTCAGCTATTGGAAACTTATCGCTACCTGCTGTGAGGTGAAGACAGCAACACAAGAACATAGAAATAGTCCTATTGGGTCAAGCTAAGACTCATCTAGTCTAGTGTCCTGCCTCTGACAGTGGATGCCCAAACAAAGGCAGTATGTTGCTACCACTTGTGCCCTTCAGCTTCCAACAGTTTTCAGCTCAGAGTATTTCCTGAGCTGTATCTGTTTCTTGCAGTAATCTTCAAAGAATGTCTTTTCTGTGCATTTGTCCAGTCTTCCCTTTGACTTCTCCGCACCTCTGTCAACCTTTGGCAGCAAGTTCCACAGGTTTGCTCACTAGTGTTCGAACTTTCCTTCTCTAACTGTTTTTTGTTTGTTGCTTCCCCCATTTCCGTACTGGGAGAGTTGGTGAGCAACTGATGCCGTGGGAATCAATGTCCTTTCACTCTCTTCTGGCTGCTCATGGTTAGATTTGTGCGTTCTCTCTTAGTTGTCTTTTCCAAGCTGAGGTGTCCTCGAATACCCAGTTCTTTGTGCAGATGTGCATTATCCTTGTTGGCCTTTTCTGATTTGACCATATCCTTTTTGAAATGAGACCAGAGCTGCAGATCTATTCAAAATGTGAGTGAATCATAGATTTATTCAAAGGCACAGTGTATGCTTCTGTTTTATTTCCGTTCCTTCCTAAAAATTTATAACAGTTTATTTGCTGCTTTGACTGATAATGAGCACTGACCTAATTCTTCCTTGGATCTATTGTGTGTTCTTATTGCTGAATTGCAATTGTCAGCTCAGAACCTATTCACTCATATTTGAAGTTAAGACTTTTTCCCATGTGCGCCAGTCTTTCTTTATCCATAGTCTACCATTTTATTGACCAGCCATGCAGCCCTGTATGGTTCCCCTGCAATTCTTGGCAGGCAACATCCTTTGTCCTCAACATCCTATATTTGGTAAATGCAGAACTGTGTTTTGCCTGAGTGTAGGTAGTATAGAAAGTATTTAGAGAAAATATGTTGCTCTTGTGTACAACCTTTCCTTCATACATGTCAAATCACTTTGATCTAGGGCTAGTTACAGCCTACGCTTTACAGGCGAGAAACTGCAGGATGGGATTTGCCACGTTCACTCAATAAGAGAGTGGAAGATCTTTCTTTCTGGGGCCAGTTAGTACCTATCTGGTGGCTGGGTGTCACCTGGCATTTACATTGTAGGATTACGTGTTTGTTTAAAAAGCAATCTTGGGTATTTTCAGTATGAAGGTACTGTTGCAACCTTTTCTGTAATACTTATTTCTAGCACTTCCAATCATTCTGGTTAGTTGGGGATAACATCACTTGTTTAATAATAACAAATTGGAGACTGTCCTGGGAGTATAACAAAAACCCATCTAAGGAAAGAAGGGGAATTTTCACCCCTCAATGTCCAAAGTTGATTAGATCTCATTAGAGAGTGCCTTAAGTGAAATGATTTGGAGCTCTGCATTTCTCAGTTTTTCCATACCCTGAAATTTTGTGTCACAAAATCCACTAGATTCATGTAGGGACTAATACTCCCTCTACAGAGAGTGAAGCCTTAAAGGGACACAATATTTGAATTATCTTTCTACCTCTAGTGCTAGTTATCAGCAGGTTTATATGTAGCAGTGTGGCTTGCCTTCCCCCATCATCTCTTTTACAAGAATTCATAGAGGACTTCAGTTTTCAGTGTTGTCAATTTGGCACCTTTTGCAGAGTACTAAATTCACCTTAAAAAAACATGTCTACACATTAAGGGTTCTATTCATGAATGACTAACACCTCATTTGCACTTGAATTTCATTCAGGTTAAATGGAAACATTGTGCAATGCTGTGGAATTTACACAAATTTGATATCCTTGAATACAGATTGCTGGTAATGAAACTGGCACTTTGTTCTGCATATTAAAGATGCCCAGAAGCCAAAAGAGGATGGAGAGTAAGAGAAAAAAAGGATCAGAGCTGGCCTGAATGAGCAAAGTACCCTTACAGAGGAGTGGGAAAGGGAAAGAAGTAGGTGTTCCCTACAGCTCAGCCCCGGGAGCAAGTAAAGCTTGGGCTTTTGATGCTTGCTGTATCTGCTTGGAGACCCAAGGTTTTCACCTGTCTAGGCAGTGACGTTTGTGTGGGAATCTGTACTCATCTAAACTGAGTCTCCCACTTCTCATCTGAATTTTGTGTTCCCAGACAATTGCTGAACTAGTTTCCTCCTACCAAGCTGTCTAAGGATTCTCCTTTCATGTGTCTTAGTGTTTTAGGGGTGTGAGGGGAAGAGAATTCATGAGTGGAATTTGGAATTTGACTCAAAACCTGACTTTACTTTTTTGACGGTTGGGTATTTGGAGCACTATGACTTTTCTGATGAAAATGTTAAGCAGGGGGGACCATGGTACGAGCTTTTTCTCATGAGTTTGTCATCTTTTCCCTTGACTCACACAACGCCAAGCACAGCGGCTCGCTAATCTATGACATGGACCCATACGTGTGGCAGGAATATGAATAGTAATAACTGCACAATCTCGTACTGAAGTTTCTGCAATTAGATGTGTGTGATCTGGAGGAAATTATTTTAGGAGATAGTATGAAATCCTATTATTACATTCCACACAACCTTATGTGGAAGCATTTATCAATAGCCTGTAGAAGGTAAAAGTGTAGTCACTTGCAAGAATGGGGTCCGCGTCTTATGATTCTTAAGGTGAGTAGTGATCCTATGCTCCCTAAGTTTCAGAAGCTCTGTCCAGTGGCACCTGCCTGTGTGCCCAAATGTACTTTTGGGTAACAACAAGCTTCAGGTACGCTTGTCCTACTAGATAGAGATCCTGGCTAAAAATTCAGAAATTTCATGATACTCACTGTTGAGTTTTCCTGGTGATTGTGTCTGAAATCACTCTTAACCTGCTGGAAAGAGCTAGTCACTGGTGATTATTATTCAAATTGAACTTCCTTGCACTATGTAGAAATGTTAACATCTCAGAAACTAGTGCAAAGTTTGTCTTCACAGGCACAAATATAAACTAACAAAAGAGAAATCAGGGAGATGTTTAAGCATCTTTTTACTCCTTTGAACATTTATTCTCTGTCTTTGCACTACACCAGGTCTTTTTTCCATGATACATAATACATCCAATTTTCTCTCTTCGCTGGTTAACACATCTGAGAATTACTGTGTGGGAAGAAAAAAAAATCTGCTATTTGAATACCAAGTCACAATAGACAAAGTCGAGGCTCGGGTACCTACTCAGGGGACAGGTACTTTCTCCACCTTTCAGAGGTCAGCAATCAATGGCGTGGGTTTAAGGAGTATAAACTATTATGTATAAGAAACCTTCTTCTTTTTTTTTTTTTTTTTGTTTAAATTTCCCTGCAGAAATTGATCTGGGTTGCAATTTTAATTTCAGTAGTGCTGCTTAGAAAAGCAAATCTGAAAAAGAGGCTGTCATAAGCTGCATATCAGTGTTACAAATTCTTATAAGCAAGATCTGGTTTGGAAGTCTGGCTGCTGTAACTGCAATAATACCAAAGTGAGTTGTATTCTGTGGAGGAAACATGTCAGGCACATAATCCTATTCTTCTTTTGAAGTTTCCTTCTTTAGGAATATTAAATAAATAGAGTGTAAACTGTTGAAGTTACCGTGCATTATTGAGCAGCACCCTATAAGGAAAACAAGCACTGAAGAACATATACATGACCCCAGAAATCTCTACAAGTCGCTTTCTAAACAACCCCGAAACCTTTGGCTCAGCTGCATTAAAAACAGAAAGAATAAGAAGAATAACAGGAGAAGATGTCAATACATAAAGTTTTCAATTAATTTTTTTTTCCAAACAGAATTTGTTTGTATTCTGGCAATCCTATAATGGTTACCAGTGTGTTAATATTTTAAAAACAATAACTTGATAAGCTATTCAGACCTGAGGATCCTATGCTGGGGACTCTTAAGTTTCAAGATACCTTCCTCTATCAAGGCAAAGAATAATAATAATCAGCCAAAGCCCAGGTTACCAGCTGCCTCTGTTACAGAGTGTAGCGTGATTTTGCTCCATGGTGATGCAACATTGCAATGATTTATATCAAAGCAAGCAAACTTCAAGCTGAAACTGCAAAAAATATAAGGAAGGTCGGTGATGTGAACTGCTAAAATGTTGCGGCTTCAGAGAAGCTGCAAAGCAGCCCACTATGAACACTACAAAGCTGAGAAAATTTCTCTAGTCTTTGATTTCTTATTTTTGGAAGGTTGTAATGGAGCCAGCAGGTAACCTAAGACAATCGGGGAGTTTTTTAACAGAGATGCCATATATCTGAATTTCTCCTATAGCTTTATACTATCAATACAGTCCTTTGCTTCATGAAGACAGAAAGCTGTTGTAAATAAAATTCAGATCTCTACAGGATAATCATGTAAAAAAGTGATTATGATGTGTAGCACTTATTTACCTGTCTACAGTCATAGGCAGATATTAATGCCAATGTAAAAAGCAGTCAGTGATAATATTAGATGAAAAAAGTACAGCAGCCTAGATGTTAAAAAAGCCTGCCTGGCATTATTCAGTACTTTGTTAATTAGCAGATGGCTATAACATAGGTGGAAGATAAAGACCTGCTCTTTTGTTCCTTATTTTGCCATGCCTGAGAAGTGGGACAGGCAAAAGTATTGTCCAGCCACCTGATCCTCTTAGGAAAAGGTACAGATTTCTGCCTAAGGATCAAGGTGACCCTTAGTGCTGTGGGTTAAATCAGACATCAGAACAAAAGCATTTTCTAAGGGCAGTTTCATGATTTGGGGTTCCTATTTCCAGTCTTTGCCTTAACGAAATGAGAGTGGCAAAATTTGGTGTCCCTGATACAATAGCAAGCAGGAAAAAGAGACGAGCTGTGTGGCCTCCATCTCTTCCAGTCTACCTGCGTGGACCAGTTCAGCTGTCAGGGACAGCTTCTTGGTATCACTCCTTATCAGCCCCCTGACTATTTGACATCTCAAGTTCTTTTATACCTTGCCTCAGTTTCCACCTTTTCTATCATTTATTACTCAGTCATTCTCCTTGTAAATTAATTTTTAAGGCAATATCCCTGAAACTCCCCTGACATCATCTTGTAGGAGATATCTGAAGCTTGGTGAAGCCCCAGTTTTCTTTCTTGATTAGCTGATCCATTTCAGAGCTATCATCTATTAGCTTTTTTTCCCTCTGAAATGATTCACTTTTAAACTTCTTTCTCTCTGAACCAACCATCAGACACTCAAGAAGTAGCAGTAAGCTGCTTTTTCTCATTCTGATATCACTATCTGTGTGGTGTAAAAATCAGATAGTGGAGAGGGGTTAGGCAGTGGAGGAGACCTTCTTCATGTGCCCTAAAAATCTTCTTTTTACCAGAAAATGGTGTGAGACGATGGCACATATTTATTAATACACACCTTAGCTAACTGCGTGTGTGCTTAACTGGATTTTTTAACAGTGATTCCACCATAATCAGGATTTTATACTAGAAATAGGTAGCTGAACAGGTTTTATGTCAGTAATGAGTACATGAATTTTAAAATTCTCTTTCCAACAACCACTTTTTTCACATGTTCTCAGGAGGGCTAAGAAGAACAGAGATACCAATTTCACTTTTTTTTGCATTCAAAGGCATAAGAGAGAATTTTGTTGAACCTTTTAACAAAAACATTCTTAGGACTAGGTATTGTGATTATTGGAAACTGAGGCTGCTGTTGAAAACTGAAATGATGGTTCTGAATTGTCTAATGGTACACTTTAGTAATAGTTGTTTTTTATTCCCTAAAAATCTTGATATTTACCTCTATTCACTCTTTTAAATGACATGATAAATTCTCAAAGCTGTGTTTTTAAAACACAAGTGAGCTTTTTTCATACCTTTTATCCTCTGTGGAGTCATTTGCCTTACAGGATTCCTATTAGTGTGACTTCTTGTATCTTCAATATACACTGTTTCTACCAAGTTTCAAGCGATTGGTCCTGTCAATATTATTTCAGGGTTTGTTGGTTTCAGGAAACAGAGTCATCACTGCAAGGGCATTATCGGTATATTCATTAGGAGAAATAAATGTGCTTTACATCTCTACTTAAACTGCTCTGCGATAAGCCTGTCACTGCTCTACGTGCAGAACAGCATCAGAACACTGAAATAATAACAGGGAAGACAGCGGTATCGCCTTTGTCCTTTCTTACAGTAGTGTTGCCGCCAGCACGAGGAAGGCGGGGGCATGGGAAACACTGCGGGTGCTGTCACACCACGGCTGTCGCAGAGGGGCACGAGGGTTCCTGGGAGACCCGGGCAACAGCAGGACGGGAAACGCTGGGCGTCCGCTTGCGATAGTCCTGTCTACAGTCACTGTGGAAAAGAGCTAGCCCAGCTCAAAACCCATCAGCCTGCCTTTAAAAGCCAGCGGGAGCAGGCCAGCAGTCACCACTGAAAGGAGATGAGAACAGGCGGCAAAGCCGGCATGAGCAGACGTCCTGCTGCCGAAGGAGCCAGCCAACAGCAGCATGAGAAGTACCATTAGCAGGTCTTGACGCTTCTAGCTAGCGAGATTTGGAGCAGATGATGAAGGAATAGGATAATGAAGCAGAATAGGAAGGATATGTTGGGAAAAGAGAAATCTTCATGCTTCTTTGTCCCCTCCACAGGGGTTGACACACCCGGGAAAGAGGACGCTTGGCGAGCCGGGGAAAGGGCGGGGAACTGCGATGTTCCTTCCTGGTGGAGAGGCAGGCAGAAGCCAGCGCCACAGCCCATCTCCCTCTGGTCCCCTCCGCTCACTCCCACAGCAAACACCTGCTGAGACAAGCGGGACCTTCCGGGAGCAGCGCACGAGCCGGTCGCTCGGGCGATGGGAACATACGGGGTTTTTAATCGCTTCTAACAACAACCCGGCTGCCAAAGGCAAGTGAAGGGACGGGAATGTGATTCTTCTCCACCTGATGTAGTTTTGAAGCTAACTGCTGACTTCCATGCTAATAGAGCCAAAACCAGCAGACCCAGTTTTAAAATGTAGTGCTAAGGCATAATACCATATTTGGTTTTTGTTTTTTAATAGCATAGCTAGGAAAGTTGATCCTTTATGGAATACTTTGCTAAAACGAAAAGAGCGTCAATATTTTTCTTCCAAATAAATACATATTTGAATTTCATCAGATAGGATCCTTGTAAAAATAATTACAAAAATACATATTAGCTGAGCATGAACCAAACTACTCCTTGTTTACCTGAATTAGAAAAAGGATGATTAATGGTAACGAACGTGTTACATTACTCATTTGTCAGAAAAGATCAATAATGTTAAATACCCCAGGAATATCACAAAGCTGCCCCCAGTGCTGTGCAAGTTTTATGAACAATTCTAGTGGAAAACTGTCTATCGAAGGGGCCACCCCTCCCGACACAGAGATCTGCCTCCTGCTCTCCCCTGTCCCCTCACTGGGCGCTGAGGAATAACCCCTGCAAAGGGGGGGCGCGGAATCCGGAAAACAAGGATGATAAATTTTTTGCTTTAGTTTGGTTATTTTGCAATTCAGATGGTTTCACAGGAGCACCTATAGATACGATTAGGCAAAACGTTAATCCCCGGAAGTGGGGTGGGGGAGGACGGGGGAGCTCGTCAGTGGCCGCTGTGCAGTGGAGGGGCTGGGGGTCCGTGCTGGTGGGGCAGTCGCCTCTGCCAGCCCCGCTGCCGCCTGACCAGAGCACGGCGCAGCCCGGGAGGGGAGGCCAGAGCATTGCTCGTGGCAGCTCTCTCTCTCTTAGCTGTTCTGTAATTATTTCGCAGTTTTTGTGTTTCTATGTGATGCAATGCAAATTCCTGGAGGCCGCGATACCTGCCGTGAAGGACCAGTTAGTGGTCATCCCGGGAGAACTCAGGCGGCTGTATCCAGCTGTCACCGAGTCAGATCCGGGGGAGTTTTATATTATGTGCAGGGATTACTTTTTCCATCAAGAGTCCTGAGCTATCAGGAAACAGTGATGCAATATAGCCTTCTTAGTAGTTTAAAACCAAATACTTAGAATTCACAGTAATAAAATGAACTCTGACAAGTAAACTTATAGAAAACCTTTTTAGAGTTACAATAACACTCGTTCTGTAGATTCAAGAAGGACAGATGCCCTTCGTTTGTCTAGAAGAGTGGGATATAGACTTGTATCATCTTCCTGATTTTTCACCGATTCCCTCTCTGATCCTGAGTGAGTTAACTTACCCTTCCCTTGGCTCACTTTTCCCACCTACAGATTATGTACATTGTTATTTAAGTACCTCAGAGAGATATTTCAAGTTTTAATTAGTGTTTGTAAAATGCTTTGGGTTGCTTGGATCAAAGTGTGATTTATTATTCAGTAACGTATGTTACTGTGCAGTAGGTGAACACACATGCACGCTGCAAAGTGGGGTGGCTGTGAATACACTCATTTGTACTTTGTTATCTGTTTATATAATATGGGTGGTTAAGATTCATTTTCTTTGGTTTCATTTCCAACGAGTTTGATCAAAGGTGTTTTGATTTTTCACAACCTTGACTCTAATATGCAGTACATTTTTACGTGAAAAAGATCTAATCATACGAAGGGAAGGGATGACTAATACTCTGAATTAGACCGCTCTCTATTTTTTTTATTGAGCTTTTGTTCTGTATGAACACGAATGTGTGCATGTCGTATTGGCTTAAAGGCATCCTAGGGTGTGAGGTCTGAGTTCTAGGTTGTGATTTTAGGAGAGTGAGAATCCCATTCAAAGATGTGGCGACAAACTCTCATCCCACGTGCCAGGACCCAGAAAGCTGGAGTGCACGGGAACCTAGGGCTGTGCAGGAAAGGCAAATGAACCCTTCTAATGGGATCTGCTTTCACTGAGCCCTGTGAGTAAGACCCAGCACACTGGAACAAGCCAGGGATTGTATCTATATTCGCCGAGAGATAATTTGTCAGTAGGGGTGTCTCCCATCTGAGTATTAAAGCTCTGAATTAATCAACATATTCTACATTTTCTTAATATGAGCAGATTTCTCTGCAAGTTGTTTCAACTACAGGTATTATTCCACATGTTGGGAATGACAGACTGAGCAAGAAAACCTTTCTGAGGTTCACTGCAGTACAAACCCACCCTTCCAAAGGCATCTGGAAAGCTTAAGCCAGCCAAGCAAACGTGTGTTTTCACCAACAGCGTCATTCAGGACCACTTTATGCACTTACACCTTGATTTTTTTTTCATCTCTGCCCTGTCCATTGGCAGGTTTATTCCCTGTGATGGTCATTCTGAGCCCACTCCCTTGTTACTGAACAGCCAGTGAGAGAGCGCCAGAGGAGGATGATCCTGTATTTTTAGCTCTTAAAAGCAAAAAAAAAAGCTGTCAGTAATGTGCAGTTTGGAAGGGCAGAGTAGGATATCCAATGGTGGAACATGCACAGCACAAACGCTCCTGGAGGAGGCAAACATTGCTAAGGGGGAAATCTGTGGGAGAAAGACCAGGGCTTAGGGAAGCTGTGCAAAACCAAGTGATGGAGGAAAGAGCACCTCTGCCTTGCATGATACTGCAGGTGGATTTGCCTTCAGATATCAAACATCAAGTTAAGAAAAGGAAAAATAATGATAGACGGCAAGGGTGCAAATATAAACTTTTTATAAGATGAAGGGTTGATAATATGGCAAGTTCTGGAGAGGTCACGGAGACTTAAGTTGGTGCTTGCTGGAGCAGCAACCCCTATATTTTAGAGTATGTAAAGTCTGTATCAGTATAATTACAGCAAACTAGAACTCAAAGTAATTACTTTTGTTACTAGGAATTAGATCAACTGCATGATTTTGACAGAACTTTAAATGAATGGATGATCTGTATTAAAAAAAGAAAGGAAGGAACAAAATCGCTGGATGGTGTTGACCACAAGATGGATTTGAACTTAAGCACAGTTTCTTATAGCTGAAATATATATGTGTAAGTATGCAAGATGTACCCCTATGTGCCTCGCAATACGTTTATAAATATCTGCCTCAGTTTTGTAAAACATACAAAACTAAGTGATTAACAGTGGGTTGAAGCAAAGCTGACACTGGTAAATTAGAATAGTAATTCATTATGTTTTAAGACTTGAATTGAATTCTTGCACAAGGAGCTAATTCATTATATAGAAAAAAAGAAGAATTGCTCAGGACAGCAGCGAGGTCTGTAATAATCTGTTTTCTCTTTCCTTCCTGTCTCCAGGGTTTCAGTTTTCCATGTGACCCTAAAGAGTGGACACAAAAGACTTGTATTTGCTTGAAAGGTGAGAAATAAAATATATGTCTTGACTTTAAGTGGCTCCACACAACACTGGCTCTTGAGTCTGATTTTCTTGCCTGTCTGCATATGGCCCTCTCTCAGTTCCTCTGCTATTGTGTTCAATGTCACTTTTGCTGAAGGAAAGTGGCTGAACTGTCGCTTTAACCAAATATCTTGAGATTTTAGAGGCAGGCCTGAACCTGAAAAGTGATGGCTTCTCCTGAGAAAATTCTGCTGTTGGACAAGGAGATGTAGATCACAGCTGCCTTCTGAAATTAGTGAGAAAACAGATTTTTTTGCAAAATTGTGTAGGGGGGAAGGCTAGACTCTGACAGGCTAAGGAATCCGGCTTTACCAGGGTATGGGCTACACAGCTCACCTGGACGCCTACAGGAAAAACTCTCCTGCTGGTATCGATCCGAGGGTAAAGCTGTCAAGTGTTTTCTTCTCACCAGCACCTTCCCAAGGTGTCCTTCATATCTCAGGCCCCACCAGTAGTATACATCATTTATTATTATTATTATTATTATTATTATCATCATCATCATCATCATCACTTATTTTAAGCTTCTAATTACTTTTAGTTTCCATTGGACAAATTTTCCTGTGTGCAGCAAGGAAGCCATTCTGCACACCTTGCAATAGGACTAATGCTCAACTGTGGTCATTGAAGGCAACCACTGATCCCACCAGGATCCACATGCAGAAATGAAACTGCTCCTGGAGTGCCTGGAGTCCCCGCTGTTTCAGTGAGCCGGAAGCAAGGCTGTCCCTGGGAAGGTAGCTGCTGTTCTGCATTTAGGGGGTTGGGTGCCAAACTCTGGGAGGGGTGACTTGGAAATACTGAGGCGATACAGAAATCTAGTGTTCAAGAGAAGAATCAGAGGGATGCAGAAGACAACTCTTTTAGAGGGTCAGGGATAGAAGGCAGTGGGCAAAGTGAGGGGAGAGGAAAGCATGTGGACATGTAAGGTCACTTGTGGTCACCTTGGTCCTGGGGGCCAGCTGTGGCTGCAAACAGAGGTCTTACAGTGTCCACACACTTGCTATTATGGTCCAAGTAGGAACCAATGGTGGAGGAGAGTGGACCTTATGCCCTTCCCAGTGCCCAAGACCTGCATCCCTCTGTGGCCAGGACATGGCCAGCTGAGAGTGGAGTACACCAGACATACACACCAAAGGACAGAGTGACCAGTGCCTGTACCACCTCTTGGCCACCTCTTCAGGTTTCTTTGTAGCTCCTTTTCTACACCTTGGCCACTTAAAGCATCCATTACTCCTTTTCAGATATTAATTCACCCTTCTCTAGAAGTCTCTACCGGTATATTCACCACTGCAATCCAAAGTATCTCATTCTTGCATCTCTTCCGAAATTTTCCTTCAGAACATTACTTTACTTCCTTCAGCTGTTTACTTTAACAGAAAGTTTTAATATGCTGAAGAATAATTTGAGTATTCTTTTCCTTTCAGGTTTTCAGAAGTTTAATTTTTTTCCTTCAAAAGATGCTGGATAGATTTTCCATGAGATGATTCTTAGACAATATGTTAGAACACACTAACATCATCTGATACCTGTCGAACCAGATATGTTCCTCCATGTCTTATGGTAGAAATCCAAGCTCAAAGGTAGGTGTCCTCTGAGATGATGGTAATTTCCAGTAAGCACGTTTAGAGGGAATTCAGAGGAAAATTAGTTTTTTCTTTTCTATCAAGGCTAGCCTGAAGTACTCAAAATATGTTCTCCATTATTTTTTAATTCACTGGTTGAAGTTCCTCTCATTTACCCTTTTATACACATGCATAGTCACAGATGCATATATGCATATACTTACATGCAGAAAGAAACAACTGTATTAAAACCTTTAATGATACCAAGGAAGCAGTCACCTGTTACTCTGCTCTGACAGTTTAGCTGTCTAGTGAACTTGAATTATTGTGATGATTGATCACTACTGCTTTAAGCCATATGCTATATTCAACATCTATATTTTATATTTATAGCTTCCTGTATTGAACACTTATCTTTTCATCTTATTTTCACAATTAAAGTGCTTATAGTGTGAAAAGTAGTTACCAAAATAAGGTAACAATTGCTCCTTGTATCAGCAGATACAAGATAACAGATATCATCGTTGATATATGTAACTTTTTTTTGAAGTGGTTGACCAAAACTGGGCCTATTTCACCTACATGTAGAAATTGGAGCCACGAGGGTGAATCATGTTAAGGTCAGCTACTAATAGCAGTTTCCCAGGGATGACTTCTGCTCTAGATGTTAAAAGAATATCAACTGAGGCTGGAGGTCTTTGCCTAAAGTCCCTGAGATGTGATGTTGCTCACGACGAAGCTGCTGGGACGTGTCCTCTGCCAGCGATGTCTCGCTAGGATGTTCCCCACTTCCCCCGGCTGCTTATTGTCACCCCATCAGGGCAGCTCATTTCTCCCTTGGCTGCTCTGAAGGGGTGGTTTGAGGGGCTGCTCTGCAAACCAGGTCACCGAAATCAGCCAGGCAGAAGGGCTGAGTGGTTTGGTAGTATCACTTGGCCCTTTCACCAGTCTGGTTTCATGGGCCGTAATCTGCAGAAATCCAATGGGCAACACCTGAAGGGGGAGGACCCAGCAGCTGGGGGTTAGCAGTGGCAAGTTCTTCTCCGCCAGAAAAAATGGCTTTGCTACTGAAGGGAACATATCATTAGGTACAGACTGAATGAAAATAAAGTAGGAAGGTCAGGATCTTTGCTATTATTAAATGATCATGATAATTGCTTTATCTGGGCTTGAGGTCAGTTCAGGGCTGTGCCTAACTTTCTGTCTCTTGTTTTGCACAGAATTAACTGGAATCTACTCAGTAGTTATCATTTCCTTCCCTCGCCTAGTTACAATACTTGTATATACCGTAGCAGTTACTCGGATGATTTAGTTTTCTTGTCCTTTCCATTGGAGGAGTGACAGTAGGAGAGGAGAAGGGAATAGCAGATTTGATCTTTAAATTGAACTCTGCAGTATAGGAGATGGTGCAACGCTTGGTTGATAGCAGAGCCTGAAGTGCAGGACAACAACTCACTCTTTGTCCCTGAAATGTTATTAGCCTTCTTTACTCCTCCTTCCAAAATAAAACACAAAATAAATAAAGCTTCCAGCATCAGTAAACTTCCTGCTGTTTGAACTGGCAGGCAGCCAACTCATTTGGACTGTTCTCCCCACTGGTATAAAACACCCGTGCAAGCGGGAAAAAAAAGGCAAGGAGGCCCCTATAACTGCATGTAAAAGAATGCCTGGCCAAATTTCTGATTTGAACAATGTAACAAGAAATCTTGGACTCAGTGTTTAAAAACCAGCTTGCACGCACTCTTTTATAACCCTTTAATTTTCTTTGTTTTGAGCTTTTATCACTTAAGATCGTGCAATCGTTCATCTGAATGAGTAAAGAACAAAATCCCATAGGTACCTCATTCTTCATTTGAAGCTTTAGCTGGGATTCAGGAAAATAGGGGGGAAAAAGATATCTGTACATAAATGCAGTACTTTTCTGGGAATTTAGTCTCCCTCCTAGAGACCAGTGACACTTGTGTTTGGATTCTCTGGTGAGCGTTGGGGTTCCGTGGCCCAATTAACCAATTGCAAATCCAGTCGTCTGAGCTGCATTCTCAGTATGGTTTCTGCTCCGTCACTTATAGGTATTTATGATTCAGATGGAAACATCCAGGTTCTGCCCCACGTGTTCTAGGAATTCAAAAAAGGCAGGCTCTGCAGAAGGACTGGTTTGCAAAGGGTATTTTCTGAATACTGATTTTTATGTGGGGATTGTTGATAACTATTAACAATTAAAAAGCATTTGATGTAAGTGATGAAAACATCTACCTAGGAGGTTTGCCCGGTGCCAGCTACCTTGATATTTGAACCCAGGTTACTGTCTGTACATTTCAGTCTGTGTTTCTGGATTTAACACAGGTGAAATGTTGTCCTAGAAGAATACGGAACAAACCACTACAGCTTTAAGCTGCAGAGGTTTATCAAAAAAAAAAAAAAAAAGGCAGAAACAAAGGCAAGCAGATGGCTAAAGATGAAGGTCACATCAGATTGAGAAGTTTGTCAAAATGTGATGACATAGGTAATCTGTAAACTGTTATTGCACCTAGCTGGAGGTGCTGAAAAACATTTTGAAATTACAAAAAACACTGGAGTCACCAGCACACAGGCAGGAATGATAGCCTGGAGTGGTTCTGCTCTATGGATGAATGCCAGATGTGGAAAGCGACATATCTGGAATTAATGATATTAAACATGCTTTTCTTTTATGCTCAATAATAACTCTATTATGATTGATACAAACCGCAGACACTTTATCTAGTACAAATGGAATCGTCTGTCATTGACTATATTAAATCATCAATTTCTGCATGATGAGGATCGTTTAGGGTAACTAATCATCTGTCTCGTTCTGAAGTCTTTAAGGCTGATCAGATAACGTTTTGAATACTGCCTGAGCAACCATGACAATCTAACCCTTCCATGTAAGGATTGAGAGGGGCCCATTATGCCGTCAAAGCCTGTGGAAATATCACAGCTCTTTCTCTACATAATACCCTGCTGTAAATAAATCACTCTCCACCGCAAACTTTATTGATCACAAGCACTTCCATGCTTGTGTCTAGTGAAGTCTCTACAGAATAAAATGCTGCTTTATATTTTGTCTTGTCAAAATATTAAACGGCTCTGTCAAGCGGAGTCAGGCTAGCAGTGATGGTGTAATTCTGCTGTAGCCCTTCTCATTCCCTCTTTCTATCTCAGCTGCCAAGCTTACAAAGCAGGATTTTTTTTATAAACTTTCCAATTATAGTCTCGTAAGATTATGAAGCCTTAAGATAAAGTGTCCTAATTTAGAGTGGTAGAGTACTGAACCACTAGACAAGAGCCTGTTAGATAAAACATTTCTCACAAGGAAAAGATAACCTGGCTTATTTATATACACAACATTAATGGGTAATAGGAGGTAGCCTGGAATATCTCTATTATTTTACCAAGAGAGATAGGACAGAAATATTTGAACTAATTCAAGCTCAAAGTGTTTGTTATTCACAGACAAAAACTATCCCTTAATTATGAGACAAATGTACCAAAGGAGGAAACTGAGAAAGAAACTCCAGGTTAGCACAGTGCTTCGCATTTTCATACCCTATCGTTAGTTTGCAATTCTCTGCATCGGGTAATGTGTCTGTAGCGATATAGAAGCACCACCACGGTTTAAGGGGGGGACTGCTACTGCCTCCGACTTCAGCTCACGTTGTGTTTGTCATCGGATGGTCTCACTTTGACACTGCTTAGCCACACAGAGCGCTGCCCTCTTAGAACACCCTGCAGATCTCCTGGGAGAAAACCTGGGGTCTTGCAGAGCTTTGCTGAGAACAGCCCGGGCAGATCGTAAGGGGGTTTGGGGCTGTCCTTAGGCACAAACTGGAGCACTTTCAGGGCTGCTCGACATTGTAATAGTATTCACCACCTCAGGACTGCAGAATCTTAAGCTCTGTCATGCATTCCCATATGCTTCCCACTCCAGGAAAGGCAGAATAAGAGCCAAGAGTGGTGGCATAAAGCTCTAACCTGTGCTGAAAATAAGGCTGAAACACAGAAACAGGGAGCTGACAGTGACTTCCTGACTTCTGGGCTTCTCAGGGAATCAGGGAAAATCTGGTCTCAAAATCACCATGTTTTATTCCCCTCCCTACTTGACTTTCATGCAGGCAGAGTTTCTGTTCAGGAAGCATGAATGTAGAGTTCACAGTCAACCTTCTTTCTTTGGGTCTTTTTTTTTTCTCTATGACAAATCAAAATCCATATTAGGTGAGAACAGCAGAGACCATCCGCAGAGGAAGACAGGCAGTTGTGAAAAGGGGTCGAAAACAGAATAGGCAAGAAGGAGTGGCAGAGCTAGGGGTCACCAGAAGGACAGAGGCTGTGAGTCGGAGGTGGACCCACTCCCACACGTAAGCTCCTTTCAGTGAGGCAGCGGGGAGCGGTCTCTGTGAAAAGCACCTACTGCAAGGAAGTCCTGACTCGTCCTGTGCCTTACAGACACAGGACTTCTGTGAAAGACCTTCTGACTGAAACAGAGATACTCAGTCTCAGTATGAAGGCGGGCAAAGTGAAGTTACTGATGTGAGAGGCAGTTGACAGTGAGGGCTCGTGGGCAGAAGGGTGCTGGTTGTCCCCATGAGTGACAGACGCACCATCAGATTCCCCAAACTGCATATGCAGTCACCCCAAACAGCTCCTTCATGTGATTATAATAAAAGTAATTTACTTTTTAAATTATTTTAGCCAATATTTATTCCAACAACTTAATGTAGCCTTGCAATATCTGAGCCAAGTTACTCTGCAGGAGCGTTTAGATGTCCTAAAATGGTCTTATCCCTCTCTCTTGTCCTAGCTCTCCCAGCTCTACAAATTGCTCTCCTCCAAAAGGGACTGAAAGGCTCTGCTACAAGACTTCAACAACTTAATGTTCTCCTTCTTTATTACAATTATTGTTGTCTAATCAGGGGAAAAGTCATAATTGTCCTACAGCAGTAATGACAATAGTTAATGACAGGAATACAGGCTGTGAAGAAGCAGTTGTTTAGTCAAAACATTCATTACATCTTTTTGAATAACAAAATATTTGTAAAATTATTTTTTTATGGAATGCTTACAAATGCAGAAAGCTGTGAAATTCTGTGATTTCTTCATTAGTAATCACTCTCACTCTGAACTAAAGAAAAAGAAAAGTGAAGGGCATCAGTAGTTGAACACTGTATCTGCTCCCAGTGCTTTGATCATCTAAAGAAATAGTATATTTCTCTCTTTATGGTTTTTGCCCTTGGAATCCAAGAGCTTCTGCCACTTAGCTCTCCCCCTAAAGTGTTTGTATAGTTTATAGGTAGTTTTAAAGTCCGTTTCATTTTGATTTTTCTGGTCAATATTGAGGGGTTTTGTTTTGTTGTTTTCATGGAGTGCCTCATTAATGAGCTTATGGCAGAAAGATCCCAGCCAGTGTAACACCTAAAGCATGTTAAGATTGGTCTCATGCCATTGCTTTCCTTGCTGTAAGCAGCTCTCCCAAGCCTCCGAATGAAGATCAGCCAAAATGTATCCCCCAAAACTCCACCTCTTCCCCGTTGAGCCTGCAAGAATTCAGGAAATATTCAGCTTTCAACTAGGAAATGAAAGTTTATCCCAAACTTTGTATGTTCACATGTTTCATTTATATTCTTAAGAAATTATGATCCCGTGGAATACCATTGCTTGCTTCCTCTGGTCTCTTTATGCAGTTTTGACCAATTACAGTCTACCAACAAACCTTTCTTTTGAACTTGATTTAAAAAGGGGATGGACTTTAAAAACAAGAATGCCTTGTGGTTATGGAAAAAGAATAAACACTTCCTTAACTAACATACTAATTTATCTGTTTGCAGTTGTTCTAGTATAGTTCTAGGTCATAGTTACAAATGCATAGCAAAGGACCTAATAAGAAAGGAAAAGCACTGTTCTCATTATTTAAAATGACAATTCTTATAAGTATAAAAACCAGTTATAAGCTGTAAAGCTTGCCTGAAATGCAAATAGAACCTTTTCTTTATGCAAACGTAGTCAATGTAATTAAGAAAATGCACTGTGATATCTTCAAGTTTGAACTAAGCTGCAGTGCTCAGAAAAATTGGATTAAAAAAAAAAACAAACGAAAAGAAAAAGGTATCAGTCAAACCAGGTGACTATTAGTGACAAGACAGTCCATAGTAACACCAGAGATTACTCTGGTCTCAAAGTACTGCTTTTCATGGCTGGGCCACTTCAGGATTATACTCCTTGAACAAGAGAAACAGCTACTTTACTTAAAACATGCTTCCATGAAGCAGTTTGCTGTCCTTTAGCTGTGGTTGTTTTTGTGCACATGGTTGGTAGGAGGAGGAAAGGAGGGAGGGGAAGGGAGAGAGAGAACAGGTCCCCCAGGAGTGGTATGGTTTGGTCCAAAACTATAGACCTTGAAAATCTTTGCCTACTAACATTGGAAACAGGTGGTTCTGGGTTCATTTTGTGAGTGCAAGTTGCTGTGTGTTCACCTTGCACTCTTGAGCCTTCTCAGATGTGTAGCCAAGAGAGATCTGTCTGACTGTGTGTGATTTTTACGTACCTTTCAGGTAAATCACAGGTCCTAAAGCAAAATGCACTCAGGGACAGCACAGGGAATTGTGGCAATCCCTATAGGACTCTTACACCATAAACCAATAAATGCATTACACCAATCTGTGTAGTTTTTTCATCTGTGATCACTAAAACGTGGAGAAAGTCTTCGTTTAGTGTTTAATAATAATAATAATTTCATCATTCAATATTCATTTCATCAGCAATCTGAGCATAATTTATTTGAAACCTCATAGACTATTGTGAATAGAGATTTTCTGTGCCAATTACTAAGGGCTGGGAATAGGTAGGTACCTAAGAAAAGAAAATGAAATTCACATCAATGGACTGCAGAAAACTGGAGCTGTAAACAGAGGGGAGGAACATGCGAATAGCAATAGTGGGTAAAAGCAAGGGTATTGCTTCACGTTTAATGACTGACCGCGTTAAGGATCCCAGTCATCTCCTCTGGCCAATCATTAACTGCTCGGAAATGTCCTCCTGTTAGCTCTTATTGCTTAACAACAAGTTACTAATACAAGTTTAACAATATTCGTTATTTTTTCAACTGCCTCATAACAGCATTGGTGAGAGAACAGGAGCAAATGAAAACTGCATCTACCAAGCTTTAAGACGCAGAGCAGAGTGACACAGCGGAGCTCCATTTTTCCCAGAGCAGCTGTGATGCTCACCTACCTGTGTGTCAGACCACAGCGTTTTGCCATGCCCACCCACGGACAAGTGTGTGTTTTATCAGAGGTGCCCACTTTGCTGTCTGTGACCAGGCAGAAGCAGCTGAAACCTGTTTTTTGAAACCTGAGCACTGCAGATTTAAAGGGATGCTGATTATGCAAACTCACATTCTTTGTCTGCAACAACAGTAGATAATAATGTTGCAAGTAAATGCCCACAAAGTTGGGTTTTTTTTCTTTTAAAAAATTATTATTATTATTTTTCCCAACTCTGTCCTTTCAGTTGGTCTGTATCACGTCTTTGGAAACAGTTTGAATTCAGAAAAACAACTAAACCTAATGGTTTGTTATAAAAATGCATTGTTTT
This sequence comes from Phaethon lepturus, assembly GCF_000687285.1. Taxonomy (NCBI): domain Eukaryota; kingdom Metazoa; phylum Chordata; class Aves; order Phaethontiformes; family Phaethontidae; genus Phaethon; species Phaethon lepturus. The sequence continues at coordinate 26,886 of NW_010526850.1, forward strand.
AAACACAGGCTGTCATGAGTTTAAAAGACAAGATTCCTCAAAATTGTATTAACTCATTTCCAGCTGGGTAAACAGAAATGCACAAAACAGACTAACCTGTAGGGAGTACGTGGCCATGAGCCTGCAGGTCTGCCCTAATTGTACGTTTATGTCTCACATTGACTCAGAAGACCCGTAGGCAGAATTTGGACAGTTATCTGAGGAAGTGAAAATAGACAATTTATTGCAGTTAGATCCTCAAAAACAGATTCACAATTATCAAATAACAGAATCTGTTAGTTTTGCTGCCTTCAGTAAAATAACAGATCTCCATGGAAATAGGATTACAGGAGAAACCATATTAGATTAGGGTTCATCTGGCTCAATTTCCTGTCTCTGACAATAGCCAATACTTCAGAGGAGGGTGGCACAAATAGAGTATTAAATGTACTTTTTTTTTTTCTCTAAATGTATAGAGTTTAGCTATAAAACCATCCTGTCTTTCTCCTACTCCTTGCTTCTTCCTTTCACTTTCCTCTTGCATACCTTTGGCTCTTTGTCTCTTTAAGTATGATGCTTTCTGAATTTTGGGCTTAACTGGAGCAGCTGTTGGATGTTTGAACTATGTCTGAATCATATGGGACTGGTAAATGGTGTCTGGAGTGTAAAACTTGGCACGGTAAATTTCTTGAGCCTTGAGATCTGTCTATTCTCTTGGAATGTTGTTGTGGTTACAATGCCCAAGACACACACTCACGTAGTATTGTTATTTTGGATCTGTAGACTAGTAACTCATAAAATCTCACAAAAACATCCTCTACAAATAAAGAGTCAATAATCCTACAATAAATTAAATCCAGGACCAATAAATAATATTATATTCTGTATACAAGATAGATGCCATCCATCTTGTATATTGAAGATCATGAACACATTTCCTGAATTTAGCAGCTCAAAGACATCACTCAAAGTCCCTTTTAGATCTGGGCCCTGATCTTTGGTTGTGACTGATGGTCATGAACTAACCTGTATGAGGTGCCAGTGAGGAGGTCAGTAACCAGCTATATACATTGTTTGCATTGCAAAGATCTGCTACCTCATCTTTGGACCACAAGTTATGCTGGGAACAAAACCCTCCCATTTCTTAGTGATCATAGGACACGAGAGCTGCAGGCATACCTCCTTCCCTCCAAGGAACAAAAAGTAGTCTTTGTATTTTTTACCTTATTTTTTTTTCTTTGGTGGCTGGATCTGTAGATACTTAAGATACACAAAAGTAAGTCTTACTTTTGGGCACTGTTTGAGACCCTTTTCTTTTGGAGACTTTTGGGGGTGGGGCAGAAGCTTTTTTCTTGTGGGTTCCTATAGCATACATTTGACCCAAAGCGTATGTTTGCATTGACCAGTGGTTTAATACAGAATGAGACCATGATGCACATAATGGGAGCTGTAGTATGGCCTACTTGCCTGAGCAGCATACTAGTTAACTGTATGCAGCAGGACATCTTATATGCTGCCAAAAGATGTTGGAATAGCTATAAAATAGTAACTTGAAGACTTAGTGACAAATCAGTACTAACTTCTGGGCTCAGGCTAGGGAGAAAGGGCAGCTCCTTATAGATTTTGGATTTTTCTTCCAAAATAAAACTTCTAGATCCAACAACGGTAATATTTTGTCTTACCAATGCATGGTAAATAATATTTTAATGCCATGTGTAGCTAATGTTTTAAAGATAAGTCATTAAAGAAACAAATTTTAATTCTAGTTGTACACAGACTTATTAGGATTATAATGAATTAAAACATAATAAAAATAACCTGATTAAGGTTATTAAGAGTTTATACCATCTTTAAGACATAACTCTCTTGCAAAAGGCTCATGAAAGGAGGAGTGGCTGTCAGCTGAGAGGTCTGCAGTTTGATTAAAAGCATGAAAAAAGAGCCACAAATACTTTCCCACCTGGAAGGATAAGGCAAAGATTTACTGTCGCTGAACGTGCCAAAAATTCCTTGTCTTCTGTGCAGCTTAGGCTTGAGAATGTCCAATTCATTTTTTCATGTCCAGCTATGAATGGAAAGGGAGAAATTACTATGATTTCTTCAGTTGTTTGAATATTAGCAAATGTTTGTTATGAAGCCTATTAACACATGAGAAATGAGAGGCTTTTAAATTGGGAAACAGGAAGCTGGTTATTGTCTGCTAGATTTCTCCAGGATCATTGTATCATGCTGAAGCAATGTGAAATTAGTGAAAATCCACTAAACAATCATTCTACTGTGCATGCAGAGAGCCAGCGTCCCTTAGCAAGCCTCATAACATCTTATCTGTTTATTAGAGCTTGCCAAGTAAACTAGCAGTTATGTCAGTCCTGCAGCAGTTTTCAGGAGGCTGCAGCTCCTTGAACCTGAAACTTTGACTGCTGACAAGAAGTTGCTTGAAGCAGAAGTGTTATTAAGAAGCCACCTTCCCTGTGGCATCCCTGCTCCTGCTGCCATCCCCAGCTCAGCGCCTCCATCTGCCCGGCTGTCCCGTGGGGCGGGCACGCCAGCAGGCTCTGTCCACGAGGTCCAGTATGCTGCTGAGCTTCGCATCAAACACCCTGTGCTGCAGGGGCTCCTTCCTCCAAGTACTGCGCCTTGCAGACGGCCCTGACTGTGAGTTTGACAGGCGTGTACTTGCTTACGCTTATAATGAAGATGCTATTGGCAGAACCTCCATGGGTTGCGGTAAGGTGATTTCTTCAGCCAAAGATTTACAAGATTTTGTAGAAAAGCCTTCTTAGCTTTTTCAGCATGCTTTTTAGATGATGCCACGATGCAGCCATTGCCAATATTCAGCTTCAGGAGAGGTTTCTGAAATATTTTCAGCCTCTGACTCTTCTGTCTCCATTTGCAAACATCCTTGATAAAATACTAGAAGAACTAGACATTTACTGGGCCCCCCGCCCGCCAAACCTCTCCTTTTCTGTTTACATGTCCTTATCTCTTTCCATGTTTCCTATTGCAGGCCAACAATTGCATGAGTTGTACATTGTGAAATACAGATATTATGCATTCCCTTGGGGATGGGAGTTCAAATGTAAGTTGAGTCATTTTTTTACTTCATTCTTAAACTACTTTCTTTTATGAATAATCACTGTTGTAGCAGCTCACCCTCTCCATCCCTTTATAACTGTGACTGGCAACATTTGCTAAAGCTGAAATGCAAGCATAGTATTCATACCTTTTCCTAAAGACTTGATGCATTCATCCCAGCATCCTATTAGTTGGACTAGAACATCAGAGCATGTTTCAAAATGTTTTTAATGCAGCTTTTTAAATGTAATACCGAAAGGGCTAACTACCTCTTACACACCTTAACATAAGATATGGAGGCAGGAGGCACAGAAGCTGCCATAGCAGGAGACATGACCAGTGTGTGTGACTTAAAAGCAATATCTTACACCTTATGCATTGTAGGTAAATCATTCATAATTGTGCTTGGCCAGTTGTGCAACATCTTACCTGAAGGAGAAAAATTACTTTCTGACTCCCCCAGAATGTCATTTTATGCCCTAATGCTTGAGAAAGCTCCATTGCTCTTTGCTTAAAGAACTAATTTTTTTCTCCCAATCTTCTACTTTAATCAATTGGAATTAAGTATTTTTTGGTGTGCCCAGCAGCTGAAGGGTGTACATTCACTTGGCCTTGGATCTGGTACCATCAGTGCATTCTGTGTAATTGCTGTGCTTTATCCTGTTTATGAAAATGTATGCTTTTATCTACCGAGGGTGGCATCCAGAAATGCTACATTTATGCTTTAAACATAGAAAGACTCAGAAATTCTAAAGATGAGAGTATGCTTTACTGTAAACATGACAGTAGCAAGTTATAAAACTTCTTCATCTTTAGCCCTCAACAGTGGCGTGCTGCTATAGCTATAGGAAAGGCTGTGCAGGGGTAGGGAGCCGTGACGTTCCAGCTGTGCTCCTGTAACTCACATATTTACAGCTGAGATAACTAGTCCTCTTGGCTATTCTGCATTTTAGGAAAAACAGTGAAGATAGCTGCTGTCTAGGCACCATGTCTGATTGCTATGGACTGATCACATAACATGTTTTCTTTTAGCAGCATTATTCACATGAATTACTAACTTCAGCTGTGAAGCCATGCAGTCGGTTGCAGAACTCTGTTACCTCACATAATAAACTAGGTTTATGAAACCAAGTCTTAAAGTAACTCTCTCATTCGAAACTCAGTCTTTCAGGTCATATTTTTTTACAAATTAACCCAAAACCACTGCTGGCACAAGTAATGTTGAGAATGACGTACATTTCCCTTGCTATGGGCTACATCTTCAGGTCAGCCAGCTGTGCCTGTGAGGGATGTGTATACAGAAGTAAAGCAGAAATACCTCACTCCTACAGCTCCTGGAGGTGCCCAGTGCCTGTGCGCACTGGGAATGTTTGGCTGGTGCCGAGAGGAGGGGGGACATGCTCTTGTGGATCGTCCCGGGTTGTTAATCCCTTCATCTCCCCTCTGCTGGGTGCAGGGTGTCAATACAGAGGCCTCCTTGATCCTGAGCATCTTTGAAGTGACGCAAATCTTGACTGTAACTAAGCTTTTTCCTTCCAGCTGACGGTTTTGCTCTGAACATGTCAGTCCAGGGAAATCTGTAGAGAGAAGCGAAGGTGGGGACTTGTGCACAACTGAAGCTGCTGTCTCTAGGTGGCCTTCAAGTCCACAGAGCCAGAACTGCACATTCACGGTAGGTGCTGGATTGGAGAGTTTTGTTTTACAAAAGAAACAAACACAATGCATTTTAGCTAGTCTTAGGTGCAGAGTGACATTAAATAGCTCTCCACCTGCAGCCTAGTTAACATACTTAGTGTCATACCATTATGCTTCTTGTTAAGAATATTTAAAAGCCTGATGGACTTGGCGCTTCTGCTTTCTCATGCAGGAAAGAACTCAGAAGAAAAAAGCTGAAAGGTTTTGTTTAGTACAATGCCAAAACTCCTTAATTCTAATATCAAGGGACCAGAACCTTCCCCGCGGTGAAAAGGTTGTTCGTTTTGTTCATACTGCATGTACTTAACGTCTTTGCTAAGGCTACTAACAAGGTCATCTCTCTGGTTTTTGGTTTGCGTTTCGTGTTAAGACCTGAATTGAGACCATCAGCTGATTTCACTAGGCCAGCAAGGACAACTGCCTTCATCTTTTTTTTTTCTTCTTAGGATACGGGAGTGGATAGAACACCCGAGACTTGGAGAGGTATTTAAGGAAAAAAGTTTCTGAGATGCTCTCGAGAATATGCAATGTCTCATTAAATGCAGCCATTGTTGATAAAATAGAAAATGCTAAGGTTGATTTTTATAGCTTTAGGAATGTTCCTAGAAATGCAACACAGTATGTGTCTTTCTAAACTAAAATTAGGACTGGAATATGACGACCGTGATTTTAGTGTTATATAATAGTGACATATCTGTGTGACAGCAAGTGACACAGTCACATAAAGAAAGTCAATTTTTTTTCTAACTACCAGAATGTGTTATGCCAACTAAACTACCTATTTTAACTGAATTTCTGAAAAGAAATCTCCTTGTAAAACGCTGCCAGGAAATAGCCACAGGAGAAGGACACAAGAAGGGACTAGAAGCTGTTCAAGTAAAGGAGAACAGTGAAAAGAAAAAAACATTATGAACCTAGAGAGAGTTAATGTATGTATATACGTGTGTGTGGATTTCCAGGCTTCATAGCAGGGCTAGAAACTGGTTTGGTTTTCCTGTATTTTAGTTAAGCATATGATACTTGCAAGTAAAAAAGACAGTCAAGAAAACTCAAATGTTTCAGAAAATTCAAGATCAAAAAAGCAGTAAGAAAACCAGTAAAAATTAACAAATGTAGCTGAATGGTCAGGTTAATGGTTCAGTGTTGACAAATGTAACATCAGAAGGAATAATTTGAGCTACCCAAATACATTGTTGTTGTCACTCAAGGGAAGACCTGTGCCTTATACCGGATGGTTCAATGAAAGTCTCTGCTCTGTATGGAGCAAGGGTCAAAACCAGCAAACAAACTGTTAGGATGCAAAAGGATAGGGAGACAAATAATGCCAAAAATCTTATAATGTCATTAAATAAACCAGTGGTATGCCCTGACCTGGAGTACTATATTCAGTTGTCGTTATCCTTCTCAAAAAGAATGTATCAGAAATCGAGGAAGTATAGAGATGGGCAATGTAAATAATTAGAAGCATGAGAAGCCTTTAATTTTAAGACAGATTGAAAAATTTAAAATTATTTTGGGGAGAGAGAAGATGGCTTAGATGGGCCATTAGTGGTAATGGCTACATTGTATGTAGGGGCGGTTATTCATTTAGAAAGGCAACAAGTTAAGATAAGTGCAATGACTACCCATTTTAGCAACACGTAATTCTCGTTTGTTGGGCCATTAGTGGTAATGGCTACATTGTACGTAGGGGCGGTTATTCATTTAGAAAGGCAACGAGTTAAGATAAGTGCAATGACGTTACCCATTTTAGCAACACGTAATTCTCGTTTGGAACTCATTGCAACTTTGTGGCCAAGACTTCAAGCTGAATGCAGACCTCAGTTACATACGTATTTAAAATAACATATTATCTGTGTGCAGTCCATAGAACTGAACAGATTTTTGAAGAGTTACAGAGTACCCCAGGTGTGAACATGAGCCAAATTGCAAATGAGAGAGGTAAGAAGAAACCTTTCCTATGGGCAGGTTATTTCATGAAAAGACTTCAGCTGAATGCAGACCTCAGTTACATACATACATTTAAAATAACATATTATCTGTGTGCAGTCCATAGAACTGAACAGATTTTTGAAGAGTTACAGAGTACCCCAGGTGTGAACATGAGCCAAATTGCAAATGAGAGAGGTAAGAAGAAACCTTTCCTATGGGCAGGTTATTTCATGAATGCTTACTACAGGGTTTCTGACGTGTCTCCCCGAAATGCATCCAGCACAGGCCGCTGTCAGAGAGAATATCTGAGGAGATGGACTACTGCTCTGATCCAGTGTGTCAATTCCTACGTTGAATCAATGATATAGAGATGAAAGGTTCGATATCCCATTATCAGTCTCTTGAACCATCCAATTCTCCTCCTTTTCCCCATTCAGCTATTGATTAAATTAAATGTAGGAAGGTAAATGGGAACAGGAAAGAAATTCCTTATCTTAGCACAGCTCTTTGTCTATGTGCTTTGGTCTGCATTATAGGGAGATGGTAACCCCAAACTACTGAGCAATCTGTAAACAAGATTTATTCACAATAGCCCATCCACAGAAAGATGCTACTATTTGGTTATTATTTTTAATGCCATTTAACTTTTTGTTATTTTTAGACACGTGGGTACCCATTTGCTGCTCATTACATGCTGCAGTTCTGGGGCAAAACTAGGTACAAAGAGACTGCAAAGGACAAACCCCTCCCATTCATCTGTACACATGTGCCATGCTGACTGCTGTATGTTGTGGAAAGATTCTCTGTAGATTCACCAATCTGAAGAAATAATGAGCTTAAAGCAGTGGAACCTCTGAAAACAGTTGGCAGTTAGATAATGATGGATATGCTACAGAATCCAGAGATCTTGGTGGTGAAGGATGAATGATGCATATAATGAAGAGAAGGCTAAAGCTGATCACCTTCCCTGTTAGTATAAACACGTAAAATGCAATTCACTGTGATGATGGTGGTGGTGCATTGCATAATAAATTATGTGTCTGGATCATAAAGGCAATTTTTTATGATAGAAAAGTTTAATAGAAAATGTATGTAAATGAGCGTAACTTGCCAATCGATGCTTTTTGACTAGAGTGTTAGAGGAGAAAATAATTTCTTCTCTAGCACATTTGCAAGTTGAGCTGAAAAATGTGGGTGAGTTCCACTTTCCAATTTTGCTCACATTTTCAGATATAGAGGGATAATAGATTAGTTAAGAGCGGTGTTTTATTGCTGTAAAACTGCTCAACATTGCGCAAAATTTTTGGAAGTGCTATGAGTAAAAGTTGGTGGTGAGGAAAATGTGGTGGAAATTGCTGATTAACAGGGGAGCAGGAGCCAGCTGGGTCCTGTTCTAAAATTCCCAGGGGCTTGCATAGGCTCAAAATTTAGCCTGGGGGCTAGAAGTAAGGATTGTCCCAGCAGAGAAGCTCTAATGAACACAGAGCTCCAGTGGGGGAAAAACCAGCCAAAAAATAAACAAAATGCTGGAGAGTAACGTGTCGGTGAGAGACGTGAGCGCTCTTGTATTTCCCACAGTTTGCAGAGGTGTTATGTGAAAGGTGCAGCCAGGCTCTATGGGCCATCTGATTATATTGGGGGACAAGGCAGCAGATGAGAAATCAAAAACCAGAATACCCATCATATAGGGATGCTTCTTAGAACAAACAGGGGCAGCTTGGTCCTCAGGATGTGGAGATACTTTGAACCCGATTTCTCTGCTGTATAAGTTTAATTTTAGCTTTTCCCAAATGTCATGTTCTCCTAGGATTGTCTGCAGCCAGGCAGGCTCTGAAGGACCTGCACTTCTTAAGATGTATATGGTTTTTTGGGGACTTTTTGTTCAGACTGGAATGTCTTTTTTTACCTAGGTGTAGCTACTAATAAAAAGGGGAGTGGGATAGTCTGGTGATAGTGAAGGGGATTTTTCCCGTGTTGTTGGCCATGCATTGAGCCAATTTGGTTGTTTTTCTTTTTTGTTAATAATTTCAGTGAAATATGCTTTACAATATTAGAAAAAAGGGCAAAAAACTCTCTGTGAGGAAGTTTTAATAAAGAAGTATTTTTCCATTCACCATTGTCCATAGAGCTGTGCAAAAGATTCCAATAAAAATTTGTGATTTTTCTCAGCCTAGGTTTTACTATAGAAAAGTAAAATTCAATGAAATTTTCTAAAATAATTTCTAAGTAAAATTTACACATCATATACAGCCAAAATACTGATAAAAAGTACCAAATTGACATTTTGAAACATAGCAGCTTGAATCAATGTTTTGTTTTGACATTTGATGCAAAATGTAGATATTTTTGTGTGACATTTCCAAAGCAAGTTGGGATTTTTTCGGTAACTGTCCTGTGGAAATGTTTAATGATTCGACAAGCAAATGTCAAACTGTTAGAATTCCCATGCAACATAAATTCCATTGGCTGATCAGCTCTTATTCATGCCCTTTGAAGAAGAGTTGAACCTATCAATATAATAGAAATCTATATCCACACGCAAGAGGTTCCAGTTCAAATTTGAATTCTATCAGTCTCACATAATGATCCTTTTTGGCAAATTCTGTTGAGAAACAGTGGGTGTAATATTTTGTCACTTAGAGGTTTTTTTTGAGGTAACAGCAAATTAGAGAGAAAAAGCATAAAATTCATATTTCAAGAGGAATCTGGGAAATTATTTCATTAGCTGAAACTGGAAGCAATTATTTTGATTTAGTAAAATGCCATATTGCCCCCATCTAGACACAAGGGGAAAAAAAAAACACAAAAGAATTTTACCTTTGCCTCAGTGCACTGCATCATTCACTTCTGGTTAGTGAATAGATGTCCCAGATGTGGAAACTGTATAAGGCTCTCTTTGGCTGATACCAGACTGACATTTAACTTGTTACTAAACACCAAACTTGGAGACAGGGTCTTGTAGAACTGCACATATGCTGTATTTAAAAGGCTAGAAACCACAGCAAAACACAACATTTTTGCAGAAAGGATGGTTTGTCTGTCTGAAAATGTTATGAAAGCTCTTCCTAGGAATACTTAGGTAGTAAAGCAACCTACATCTCTGAGGAGGTAAATGGAGCAGAACATGTTGTTGAAGGCTGGGGTCTCCCAGGGTTTGATCAGGAGTTAGAATTTGCTTCTGGCAATGATAGGGGCCTGCGAGTAACTGGACTCTGAATGCTCAACCCAACAAATCTGGATTAGCAAAAGCTGCCTCTAGAAGGAATTTGATGGTCTAAACTGAACCACTCTGACGGATCTCCGGGTTTCAATCCATTTCTTCTGTACAGTTACCTAAAGTCACATAAAGTAATGGGGAAAAAAATTAGTCTGAAAGTGAATGTTCCTTTTGCAAAGAAAAGCAAAAATAAGCCGCTTTTCCCCAGTTTTATTTTCAGATATTCTCATTGGGTCTTGAATTCTTATTTGTGTCCAGATCTACAATATGTTTATTAAAAAAGCTAAGAATCAACATGAGAGAAGACCAAATCTGCTAGAAATCCACTAGTAACATGAAAAGCAGTACTAGCTGTGCTCTGCTGAAATGGTTAATAAAAAAAGGAAAAAAAGAAAATTAGACCTTTTATTCTAGAGATCATACATTTATGCAAAGAGGATGTTTAGCTGGGGGTGAAGAGATGAGGACTTGGCTAGTTATGAACTTGTAGAATAATCACGGGAAAAAAGATGAAGTGTTCATAGCGGTATAGTAATGACATACGTGAAGCAAATGTGTTATGATTAGATCAAATTGCAGAGAGAAATAAGTAAATGTTGAGAACAATGCCATGCTTGATGTGTAAACAACACATCTCTCTCCTTAGCTGGGGTTGCTATAAGCAAGCAAGAGTTAAAAATACAGGAGCAATTTTTAGAGGCAACCTCATGACTGGCAATCAGTGCTAATAAGATTCTTTTCCTCTTGCAAGATTCACAGAAAGCCCTCAATCCATGCCGAGCACATTCAAAGGCAAGGGACTAAGCGCTCCCCTTACAGGTTCATTATCATTCGCAGGTTATCCCAAGCCAAGTGAATCAGGAAAGCAAATGAATTAGTGAGAATTAAGGAGCCTCTGTGGTCTGAACCCTCTCCAAATCTCAGCTAAGATGAAAGGTAGACGCTGATGTCTTGTGTCCTAGGGTTTTCAGAATTGGAGCCCCAGTGCCGAGCGGCTTCCTCCAGAGCCTTGCAGAAATGTGCAGGCAGTTAATGTTGCCTAACGTCTCCTGACCGTGGGTTCAGCCATGTGGGAAAAGTTTTACGAGGCTGCAAAAACCAAACCCCCTTTCACTCACAATTAATTACAGGAGAGTTGCTATAGCACCTCGCTGTCAATGAGTCCAGTGCAAGAGCACTTTCTTCTCATCTCGCTCGGTAATAATCAAAGATACTGGGGTAATGTCTTAGTGCGTAATGATATCAAATAGGGTAGTGAAAAGACAGATCTATAGCATGTTGAACCACTAACAGTACTGTTTCATTGGAAGCAGTGTCTTAAATGCTAGGATTTGTACCTGACATGAATCAGGATCTCTAGTGTTTACCTTCCCTATTTTTATTTGTCTGAAATGATGCAGTACCTGACAAGCTTTTTATCATATACTTACTTGAGTTGTTATGATACAATGATCTTCTCGGAGAAGCTATGGACCTAAAGTACAGTGGGTTGGAAAGATTTCAAAGGAAAGCAGTTTGTTTTCATTAAATACTTGTTACTGCTAATTATATCTGATCGCTATAAAGAATACAGTTTAATTAAAGAAGCGTGACATATAGAAAAAAATACCTGATTTCCAAGGGGTAACAGTATATCTTTGCATTTGTAAGTAGGGAGAAAATCATCAATTGAAAACGTGCAGATATATTTGTGTGTGTGTCTGTGTGTGTTTGCTTGCACATGTGTATAAATAAAACAATATTGGTTTGGGGAGACTAGAGGTTTGATAGGGGAAAAAAACCTATTCAAAAGAATTTTTCCAATTCTGATAATGGAATTATTCTCAGATAGCAAGCTTGTATCTTATCAGATGGTATCTTAATGTGCGTTTCAAATTATTTAACGTAAGTAATTATCTACAATAAAATAACATTTGGCAAATGACATTAACCAGTGTTTTCACAGCCTAGGTTTGTATCAACATTTTCATCAGCTATATTTTTCTGCCATGATTTTTAATGTCATCTGTTCCATGAATGTGAAGAGTTCAGTATGAAATTACATGTTTTTCATAATAAATGTATGGGTTTAATTTTATTTTTTTGCAAATGATATTTTTTCAGGGCTAGTTTGAAGGAAATTAATAGAAAATGAAGGTTGATAACTCTGCACGTGTAACTGAAGTCTTGAATTCATGTGCCAGTGTACATAATTGTTCCTTTAAACAATCATGTTGGAAAATTTTCTAGTTTTTACTTCCCCTCTTCATATAATTCCTGACTCATGACCTGCTATCTACCAGTCAGGCTTGATGTGCATGACTGTATCTCATTTATAATAATCATGATCTTTACAGAGAGATCGATTAAAATATTACGGTTCTTTTAAAATCAGAATGCATAACAAATGAAGCCTCACTTATAAAATAAAGGAAAAGCTCGGCCTTTTGCAGAGTCTCCTCGGTGTGAATAAGATGTTGTAAAAATATCTTAATATTCAAAGACAGTTAATCATTAAAGAGGCAAATATGTTAATAAGTTTTTATCACAACTGAAAATGCTGTTAGTGGTTCTCTGGATTACACTGTTTTATGTACACTACATTTAACATAGCTAGCAAAATGAGACCCTGTCCTGAAATTTTGGGGTTTTCTTGAAAATCGCCACCTCCAAAATAACATATGGTTTAAATAAAAAGCTAATAGCATTTGAAGAATAATTTTCCTTTTAATATGCACTCTAGTTTTTATAGAAAGTATTTCAGAAACTACAGAATGCTTTAACCCCTTCTCTTCTTTCACATAAAATTGCTGAATGGCAAAAAACCCCAACGTTATTTAAACTAAGGTTGAAAAAATCTATCCGAGGCATCAACTGTAGACAATTTCTTTTCCTTGTACTTATTATGAAATTGGGGTGGGGAGTGGGGAGTTTAGAAATCCCGGCTATTACATTGCCTGCAAAGAAATTTCTCTGAGACTTAAAAGAAAGATAAAGGTGAACAGCAAGATAGTGTTAAAATTCAACAAATCTCATTCTTAATTCTTTAACACTGCCATGTTATTAATTTCCTTTTTTTTTTTTTTTTTGCAGTAAGCCTTGTGCATTTCTACATGGAACACATTTTCCGGTTTTTCTAAATCAGGTGAAAGAAATACTTCAATTGATATAATTCTCCCCGCGCTCTTCCTAAACATCTGTATCATGAAAGGATTTTATTAATTGCATTTTTTAATGGTGTCTTTGTTTTTAATCAGTTTCCCTTAGGTTAGCTAACATTTTGCTTTTGGTCAATTCTATTTGTGCTGTCCAAAGAATTAAAGACAGCAGATGCAGGTAAAATCCTTTTGAGAGAGACTTGAGCATACGACAGAAGAAAAAAGACCAAAAAACAATTAGAACAATTTCCCAGACGGTATCAGCCTGGAAAGCAGCAAAGCACACAATACCATCAAGCGTGTGCATGTGTGTGTGCGTGTGGGCAGAGGTTCATAACACAAATATTATTTAAAATGGTGTGAATCTGCTGCAGCCTGCAGCAACATCAGCCAGTCCTGCGCTAGCGACGCAGCGGGCCCTGCCCTTGCGCTGGCCGCAAATGACCAGTGAAATCCCAGAGGCACTCTTGGATTTCTGCATTCTCATTTCATCAGCTGCAAAATATCTGTCACTCACGTCCCACACTGGGCAAAGTGACACCTGCCAGTCTCAAGAACAAGGACAAATTAATGCTCCTCCACCGACCGTGTCTCAGAAATGAGTCGCGAGCGGCGGTGTGAGCAATCAACAGCTAGAGTACATTGTTAAAGTTTGCAATGCATTTCTGGGGGTTCCTTTCAGCCAAGGTAATTTGCAGCAGCTGTTGCCATTTTGTGCTGTTACTAAAAACGTGTTCGGCTGATTTCCCTCCTAACGAATCTTTTAAAAAATATTTGCAAAATGTGTGCAAAATTGCATTGCTGAGGTTTCATGAAACTGCAAAACAAGGCGGCTCGATGTAAAACAATGCATGGGAGAGGCAGCACAGCGGCTGCTCGCCTTACCTACTTGGTCTTCCTAGAAATCGCTCAGAAACATTTTGGATACCAGCTACAAAATCTTAAAAAAACTCAAAACAACAAAAAACATTTCTGATGTCTGTCATCATGTCACGTCACGTTATGCGATATTATATCTGCTTGTGATGAGATGCAACATGACAGGATGTAATGCAATGTAACGTATCAAAAAATGTAAATAATCCACTTTTGGGGATTAGATATCTGCTGTCAATTCCTATAGCAGGAGTCTGAACTGAATTTATTGAGGCGGACGGGAGCTCAGCGAACGCCAAACTGTCCATGGTGTTTGCAAACCAGCGCACATCACCGTTCACTGCCTCTCCCAATTACTTTTGGATAGTTTGGCTCATATATGACTGTATTACAATGTTAAATAAAAGTTTTTGCCATGCACAGTTTTGTGACTCGATCATTTTGTTAATTCTACCCACCTACAGCAATCGCTTCGATTATGTGTTGCCTCGCTGAGAGTAGCAGTTCGTACATTTTAAAAACTCTTCCTTGGAAAGAGCTGTAGTGTTTTCACGGTAAAATGTAACCCACACAGTGGGAACACGAAATCCAGCGGTATGTCTGACATAAGTGGACAAAAAATGGCGCTTTGGGCCCGACAAGAGACTGCTGAAGACAGCGCAGCCTCCTGCGGTCTCCCCGAGGCAGGAGAGAGCTCATGGTGGCACGGCTACCATCAGCTCACCTCGCCAAAGAGAACCGGGAGGGGAGGGGGGGTGCTCGTTTCTGCTGTGCCTGCCCGTACGTTACTGACCGAAAGCACCTCCATTTCAGAACTGCGCGGACGCAGAGATCTCGTCGCGAAGCGGAAGTTCACCAGCGTGTCCTCCCGCGTCTGGAGGAGCGGGCT
>NW_010526850.1:41729-91998 GCF_000687285.1 Phaethon lepturus
CCAGGCCGGCGGGCGCCGGAGGGGCCCTCGGGCCGTGCCACGGAAGGGGGGTGTTTGGAATGATGGCGGGCGTAGCCTGGCTGCTCTGGGGCTCGTCTGGAACGGCAGGGAGAGGCCTTTCGAGGGGTCGCACGAGGAACCGGTGATTTGGGGAAATTAAAAGACCCCGGTTTGCCTTCGCACAGCCGAGGCTAGGGGAAGGGGCTCACCACCACGACGGGAGGGACGCAGAGGGCGGTACCCCGGCCCCCGGCCCCTCTCCCGCCACAGCCCGGGTCTCCCTTGCCCTCTGCCCTCGCCTTCCTGCCCACGCGCTTGCGGCAGGTGGGACACGGCAGCTGCATCCAGCTCAGAATTAACCCTTTTCTGTGCCCGGTGCCCGGGAGAAAAAAACGCAAGCCGGTGTATTTCACCAGTAATTAAGCGTTAAGGGATGTTTTAGAACTTGCTTTTTATTTTGTTCCAGTGGAAGACAAACGGCCCCTTTGTCTGCAGCCTCGTCGGCAGCACCGGCGCTCTGCAGAAACACCTCCGCACCGCTACGACAGCTTCGCTCCCACTCCCTTTGGCCGCGTTGGGAGCTCGGGCACTGATGAGTGAACAGCATTTTAAGCGCTGTGTTTATTCAATGTGCTCTGAGCAGGGTTAGATAATATGGTATTTATAAAGCCCTATTCTCTCTGTGCTCGAGGGTTGCCCACCTTGCTCGTACTGACGTGGCTGAACCAATATTAGCAGCGGCGAGGGGCGGCTGTAAATTTTGCCTCGTGTAGACAAGGCTTCCAAGGTAAGCAGGCAAACCCCCAGCTGCAGCCGTGTGCCTAGGAATGGAACCTTTTATTTGCTGTCATAGTGATGACTTTTAATTGTCCCAATAAACAAGCTTTTAAAAAGCTTCTAAAATGTTCTCTAATAACACACTTTGGTCTTTAGCCATAGAAATGCAGAAATAATTAGAAGTGCCATTGTGTACAGTGCCTTCTGGACTGGGCTGAAGGTGAAGGAGAAAGTATCATGCTATCCTTGTCAGCTGCAAGGGTAATTACTGCTGGCTGAAATTACTCAACATTTGTTTATAAGCTCCCCAGAGCATGCTGTAAATAGATTGTCTGTTATAGTCCAATCACATTAAAACGCTGCTCCTTGCAAACTGCTACCTCCTGTTTTCTGTAAGCCAGACAGAGAGAGCCTGCTGCTCACTTATTGAGCACCAAGCACTGAAGAGCTATGTTTAATGTGATTGTTTTCATTAGCTCTTCTCTGTCTGGTATTACATTTATAGTTTGCTGGGCTTCAAGACTGGCATGTTGCATCACTTTCATTTGCTGTAGTGAGAGTGAATAGCTTTATTTCTGGAGGGTGTATGCAACAGTTGATGGGAATTTTGGAATAGCAAAAGCATGGGAGTATCTACAGACACTCAAAAAAATTCTCCTCCTGGGCAACGGTGTTTTTCTATTTGCCTTTTAAATGCTCCTGCACTGGTTCCATCAGTGGTCACGTCGCCTAAATTGTCCTTTGAAGGATGAGAAGTATTTTCATAAAAGGTTAGAAAGAATGTATTTTCCTTAGCACTGAATTTCACAGTACAGCATTGTCCTGTCCATTATGACCCGAGTTGTATGAAATAGTGATGCAGCCACAGCCTGTCTGTTTGATTTGCTCTCAGCATGATTTACCACATCATATCACAACAGCCCAGGTATTTCCAATAAATATGGGGCCAAATTCATTGCTGACATATGCAGACACAATTCCATTGCTATCGATAGAGTTGCATTTGCTCCCACCAAGGTGAATCTGGCCACTAAACTGAAGATTTAGGGGAAAGAAATAGAAGTTTGCAAAAAAAAAAACCAAACACCAAACTAAAAAACCACCACAAAACCAAAAACCCAAACACAACCACACATACTAGATATTAAAAAAAATCCCAACAAACTCAGTACAGATCCATTACTGGATATCAGGGGCAGAAATTTGTAACCCCTGTTTCATGAGTAATTCATGAGAACACACACAAAGGGTATTTCAACAGCACTTATTTTTATTTACCACTGATTATTCCCCCAAATCAGTACTGATTATATAGAGAGCAAAGTGTGGACCCATCGTGTCACATTTATTTGAAAAGGCTAGCAACAACAAGCTGCCTTGCATACCCCCACAGCTGGGAAAAATTCTAGACATTAGTGAAATTTCACCCGATTTTCTTAAAACACAGACACTGCCTTAATGTAAATCCTCATGGAAGACACTGCAGCTATGACAACTTACACCAGCGACTGAGCTTCCCGGGAAATAACACAACAAAGCAGCAACATCAGTGACCAGTAGAGAATTATTAAAGGAACACAGATAATTGGAAGAAAATAAATGACCTGGGTAGAATAGCTACTATAAAATGAAGCGCAGGCAAAATCACTGTACTGGATACCTTCCAGCCTCACATGTCTTAGGTGCCTTTCTCCCTAATTTTAAGATCTGCATAAATCTTCTGTTCTCTGCAAACCAATCCAGAAGGGGTAAGCATTGGAGTTTGGATATCCACATTTTCTTCTAACTGGAATCATTGCCTGTGGAAAACTGTCCTTCTGGGAAAGATGCTGGAGTGCTAGAAATGATGATTCAATTGCCCATTAAGATAATTCCTGGAAGTACTACTTTCTTGAGGCTGTGTTTCCAGGAATGGCAATCACAGCATCACTGCTCTGACAGTGCGATAGGTATCTCCAGAAGTGGGCACAGCAGGTGAATATTTCCAGTTACTGCAAGTAATACACCGCAGGTTAGATCTTGTGGTTATCTTTATTTGCAAAAGCTAACTAATGCAGCATATTGCAATCCTTTGATGATGAATTATACCAATTGTTTTGCTATAAACGGAAGCTTTTTTGCAATCCAGGTAACATTTTTTATGTTCCTATTACTGCTTTTTGTGCTATTAGAGAAGCAGTGAATCTTTAAAGAGAAACTTCCTACAGCTAAAAAAGACATTAAGGGGGAAAAAGGCTGGGAGCCATAGTGACAGGTACAACTAAGGCTGTATCCTTCGGTTCCCTGGAAACCAGTCAAACACTATCTCATCTTGCAATGGTTGTGTCTGATCCTCTGCTTCAGACATCTTCCTAATAATGGCAACTACAGAGGTGACTCTCTGCAAATAAGGGCTTACAGCAACTGGACATCCATCATATATCTCCAGAGCAACATTAGACCACCCTAATGGGTACTCCCGTCTTCATTATGATATTAATTCTCTAAATTTCCAAAGTGATTTCATTTGTAAAATGACAAAGACTGGCTGCTCAGGAGACAAACTGTTTTCATCCCCCTCCTGCATGCTTACAAAGGCTTGCTCTCTTTAGTCTTTGGGGGAAAAGAAATTTGATAGCATCAGATCTCTTGTGATACACAAGGCTGCCTAACAGCTACACCACCTGCCAGTACTGCATGCCTGCCCATCCAGCCTGAAGATTTCTAAAGAAATGGTTGATGAGTAGAACATAGATGTTGGTTTGGGAGGGGGGGAGAAGCTATGCAGGGAGAAAATAGAGGCTGTATAAAACGCTCAGTGTGAAAGTGAGGCAGGATTGAGGGTAAGGGTGAGGTCAGAGCCAAGGCTGGAAACTGAATCAATCTGAACAAGGTTGGTTCCTGCCCATCCAGCCTGAAGATTTCTAAAGAAATGGTTGATGAGTAGAACATAGATGTTGGTTTGGGAGGGGGGGAGAAGCTATGCAGGGAGAAAATAGAGGCTGTATAAAACGCTCAGTGTGAAAGTGAGGCAGGATTGAGGGTAAGGGTGAGGTCAGAGCCAAGGCTGGAAACTGAATCAATCTGAACAAGGTTGGTTTGGTTAGATTAGGTAAAAGCATGATTTTCTCCCTGGTGTATCAAAGCCTTTGCTGTGGCTACAAATTCACTGACAGCCAACCAGAGCAAACTTTTCACAAAGAGGTAATTCTTTGCGTAGTTCTTGATTTCCAAACTCTTTAGGATTAAATAAAATAAAGATTAAATTAAAAAGAAAATCAGTAAAACTGTGACATCCCTAACGCTTACCCCAAATAGTGACTAACTAAAGTGCCTGACTGAGCAATAGTGAGGAATTAGGACGTTTTTTAAGGGCAGCGATAATTGTAACCTGACCGCTGAATGAATTTGGAAGCAATTGAAACAAAACAGCATTTAATGCACTGAAAAGTGTGCAAGACACCAATCTCATTAGGCTCTATCCTGCTTTAAGAGACCCCCAAATGGCATCCCGTAATTTGCCTGGTTCTGGATTTCCTTTCATTTACACTTGTTGGGTCCTGTTGCTGTCCGCAGGTGGGTATGCGCAGGCGGCAGCGTGAGAGGACACTTGCACCGAGAAGTCCAGTTCCTCTTCCCAGTGAAGACCAGCAAGCAGCTGATTTTAGTTGCTCCTGTGAGTACCCTCTTACAATGTCATTCCCTTTGTCCTTGCTCTACTGCCAGTTTTCTTCCGTACCAGCTACTTCCACATTCCCTTTAGTGATGAACCTCAATATTCAGGGCCAGGACTTGGTACCGATGTGGCGGCATGGTCCCCAGTCCCAGGGCATCCTGCATCCCAGGTGTCCTTCAGCTGGCAAGATGACAGCAAAGCGCCTATGGGGGGTTGCAGCCCAAAAGCACACCCCCACCTGGCTCACACGCTCTCTCCCTGGGCACAGGGACAACATGGTTGCTCTGTGCATGCGGCGACGCGAGCGGCCCGTGGGGTGACTGTGCTGGGCAGTGCGTCACGCAGAGCAGTGCGTGGCTCCACACCCCACCACTGTCTTTCATCAGGCAATTACTGCAATCGGGGCTCTTCATTAAATTTTATAAATGTATCAAAGAGTGTTTCCATCTCACACATATGAAAATGTTACTGTAAAAACTTGTTTAAAACTAAATTAATTAGCAACATTTAAAACATTGAAAAGGATGGCTCTTTTTTTCTCGCAGAGGAAGCCCTCATATTTAGGCTAGAGTCAAGCTCCTCTTTATCTAATTCTCTCTATAAATCTTACATCCTTTGCTGAACAGCCATGCAGCTTCAGCAGTAAGCAGACTGCCCCTCTTTTTCCCTTCTCTGCCCTCCTTCCCCAAATCTGCAGCAATCGTGGCTTAACTTAGTAGTCAGAGACTAGGCTGGAGCTGTAGATTTGAACCCCCTCACACTGAGGAGGTCGCTGAACCGTAGTCAGCTCACCAGTTTCTGGGTGAATGCTTTAACCACTGCTATAAAAGATGAGCAGCAGCATCACCACCATCCATCTTTAAAAAATAAAGAGTAATCCAGTTGTCCAGCCCTCAAGGAACAAAGCGCCTATGAGTCAGAGGGTTTTGCTGAATGCGAATGTGAGTTACATCTTAACGCTTAACTGAAGGCTCTGTGTGCATAGCTTAGTCCTATAGGAAATATGATTTTGGATTATTGGTCTCTCTTCATCATTTCCTAGCGGATCTGAACATCACCTCAACTCAACATACTTTGTGCTAAAAATCCTTGTTTTCAGTGGTAAATATGCACCACAAAAGGAACCTGGATCTTCAACTTGGATGTGTAATTTTTCCTCAGAAGTCATGGCTCTTGAATGTATTTTTGGTTCTAGCCATCAGGGCTGAATTTTAATGCCATAATGATCCCGCCAGATGATGACTGACTGCTGTTTCTGTATCTTCTTTTAATATAGATGGGAGATGGAGATGCTGAGCACCTCCTGGTATTACTCCACTTTCCAGTTCTACAGCTTCATTTTTCTGCACTTTAAGTATTTAACATAAAGACATGATGGTCTGAGATGGGCTGGCAGCTGTTCCTACCAGTTATTTACGTTTTTTTTTAAATTTTGCATTCCATAGATTCATATTCAAACGTGCTGCAAGGAACTCTACTGTGATCGCTTATCTCAGGGATAAACTTGTCTCCATGTTATATGCTTATGACATTATTGATGGCCCCCTGGCCCCCAAATTAAATTATTAATGGAAAATTCTTTGTCATTTGTTTCTCAATGTCACATGAATGCAGAAGTATTTTTCAATGCAGCTTCATGGAGAAGACGTTCTCCATTTGCATTGAACTTCACCTTTTCTGAAAGAGGTGCTAAACTTTTATTCGTTTCCATCTTTAACTAAATACTGTGGTTCCCTGTCTAAGATCAATCCATTGCAGTTGCTATCAATGAAAGCTCTACTAACACCCCAAAGCCCTGCTTTTTAGCAAAAATCACAGGCTAATACTTAGGGGTTTGTGCCAGTTTCATCCAAGTTAACCGGTATAAATCCACTCTGGCATCATAAACTTTGTTTCTGTCTTCCATGGTTACCTTCCAAAAGCTTGAAACTCCAGCCTAACACGTCACTTCAGTATGGACAACATACTGTATGTATGGGAAAAAAAATATCCCATTTCCTAAGTTCGTTGAATGCTCTATATTAATCTAGCACAGAGCTGGAGCAATCATTACCCTGTGTTTAGGCTTCCTGAACTTTATCGTGGAAGGAAATTAACTTTACAAGGATGACTGTAAAAGCTACAGTGTTTTTCGTGGAGTCTGTGCTTAGGAACAAAAGGAGCATTGCTTTGCTGGGATTCAGTGGGATGAAAGCCACCATGAAGAGGTGGCTGGTGGTTCATTTGTGGTGAGGGAAGCCCAGACCCATACAGAGTGGGGTGGCATAGAGATTTTACTGTTAACTGCATATGACCTTTCTGCTTTTGTGTAAGGGTACAGCAGACCCATGACCACCTGATGTGGTCCATGCTGCCAGTTATACATGGAAGGTTTAGACTGATCTTTTCTCTTTCCAGGCTTGGAGGGAAGTGAAAACACGGTGCAAATGCTGTCTGTTGGCAGGCTCAGTTTCATAAAGGTGAAAATATGGCTGAAAGCCACTTTCATTTGCTCTCTCCACCCAAACAGTGCTTTTATTGCTGAGCCTCCGGAAGGCACAATACAGCGTCTGACCGGTGCTCTGCTCTCAGATGCTTCTCAAGTAGAAAACAAGTTGTTTGCCATTTTCTTCCCTTGTCAGATCAAACCAATACACATACTCAATATACCTATCTTGAGAAGTTTTCTTTATTGATGACTCTCACTTTCTCTGCAAACGATATATTTTCTACAGTAACTGTCCAGGTAAATAGGGTTCACTCTGGAAATGGAAGGAGCAGAACCATATGGGAGAGTATAAAAATGAACTGACCTGAACCACAGTTCTGAAAACATTCTAAATTGTTTCCATACCTTGACAAATGTTCACACTGGTTAGGAAAGCCTTTGTTGTTGTGACTTGTCCTCTAATTGTCTGGCACCTTCCAGGGAATAGTTCTGTCCGTATGCTAAATTATGATGCAGGGAGATAGTTTGCCAGCTTGATCTGGTCTTTCCTGCATTACCAACAGGGAATTGGTTTCCCATAGAATCCAATATATGATAAGCTCAAAGTTTGTTCAACTTTGTGTAATGTTTGTGTGACACCTGCTTTCAATGGTATTTGAACCAGAGGGGTAGTGGAGAGATGTTACTACTTCAGTGGACTCGGGAGCGTGATTATATGTTGATGGTTTGATAGCAAACTGTTGGGGGATGTCGTGATGTGGAGGAGAGCTTTGCACTCTTTTATGCTTGCCCAGGCAGCTCTGAAGTAATTTTGTACCCCCTCCATGCATGTGTATTTTAAGAAGTCACAAACCTATTGCATACAATAGCTGTGTAGAGTAAGTATCATAGATCCATATGATATGTCTCTCTAGCACTGCTCTTTCAGAACATTGCCGTTCAGGTACATGGGTACACTCAGAAAAATTCTGTTAGCATACATAATTTACCATGAAGAATAGTGCTCCCACATCAAAAAAATGTGTGTAGAGTACAAATATAGTCCAAACCTTTTGCTCTTACCCTGTATTTCTATTAGCTCTGTATACAGTATTTGTTTTCTGCTATTTGGGATGGTAATAACAGGAATTATGTCTCCTTCACTAAGCAAGCTTTTTTAATATAAATAGGATTTGTATGTGTTAATTAATAATACATTGTATCTACACTGACTGCTGGATACTGTAACCCTTAGATGGAAAGGACTACTCATAGGCTGGTCCCTTCGAATCCAAACTGGTCAGGTATTCTCTGCACACTGGAGTGATGTTGCCTTTTTAAGAAGGTGGTTTTATTCTGCAGTTCAAGATGGCGAACACCTAGGCATGATATTCTGCTTTTGACCTTGTAAAAATCATTTGCCGTTCTGAAAGCAGGAACACCTCATGATAAAACCGTATTAAGTGATAATGACATTTTGCCAGATTGTGCTGAGAATTACTCTGAGAAGGAGGAAGACATTTCCATTGATTGTTCATCAATCTTCAGATTGTCTTCAAATGATGAAGAGCTCCAGTGCCCAGCTCAGCAGCTGTGTGGTGTGAATGTACCCCATGGCGTATGTGGGGGTACGTGGTGAGGCAGGAAGGGCACTGCTGGAGCCCAGGGTCAGCAGACCCACACGGCACATGGAGGACAAGAGTGCAGCCTTCAGCTCTGTGTCCTGAGAAACAATATTATCGGTGTTTGGCTTTGCTGAGCCATTTGCGCTGCTTTCCAGTGCAGGAAGAGCAGGTTGATAGTGATACTATTTACAATTCATTATGAGAAGATTGCAGAAGATTGTTCAAGACAGGAACCACTGACCTCCTATTTCCCTTTCATCTGCAGGAGTACATTCATAAACGATAGTCCACTTTAGGGACACTGGAGTGGAGAATTATACTGGGCTGCTTCTTCTACAATCTTCTTTATCTTTTGGGTCAGCAACATCACTAATTGGCACTTGACAGCACTTCCAGATACTCCTTGTGAATCTCATAGTGTGACTGGTGGTTGATAATGTAAAGAGAAGAATTCTCAGATCCATTTTAGTCCGTCAAAAACTAGACACTGCCTAGCGTGTACCACATCTGGCAATTGATAGCACCATGTTTGTTAAGGTTGTCTGATCGGAAGGGATGTAAGCAACGAATAACGCAGCAAAGCTGCATGTGATAACCTCCCCGCAGTGAAACTGCATGGGCTGACAGTTAGCTTCATGCTTGCCATTTCAATATTCTGGATTTTTAAAGTGGAAAGTGCTGAAGAAATTAGCCCAGTTTTCTAAATGCACCCACCAGAAGAAGGTATCGCACAGTGTGGTTAACAGATACTTTTTAACGCTGTTGAATTTTTCAAATAAATTTTTCACATCCTAAACCAGTAGGAATTATTTTTGATGCCTGAATGCATTTGAAGGATGGATTTGTTTTGCAGTAGAACTACTGCAACTTTTCTCTTGATGCCCACAGAAGAATAATTCAAAATTCATACCCTTTGTTATTATATGTCTAAACTGTATCTTTTTCTATATACTTTATAAAATAATCTTTTCAAACCGTTGTTCAATACAAGAAAGGTAGTAACCCTGCATTTCTAATTTTCTCAAAATACATAAGTGGCCTATACAAAGAAAGAATTGTTATCAGCCCTAATGAGTGAAAATTATTTTATTGTATGCACCTTCTTTGGCTCATTTTACAGATTTCAAATAGTTTCCTCTGCTGTGGACATCATGCTTGTTAACAGGATCTTCAACAGAAAGCAAAAAGCTGTGTCAGTGCATGCAGTGGACTGGATAACTCCGACCTGCCATTGAGTGATGGATGTTCTCGTAGCAGCTGGGGGAAATAGCGTAACAGAGAGAAATATTAGTGTTGCATTGCATATTTTTGTGCAATATAGGCTTTGAATCTCAAATACCCTAACACTTGCATGCATTTCAGCACCATGTTCCTATGAGTGCATTACATAAATCTGAATTCCAGGCAGCGCTATGCAGACTTGCAAACCCTTCTTCTCTGAACTCTATTATTTATAAGATTAAAACCCCTGAGGTTTCAAATGGCAGGTTTATTGTCAAGTACAATGTACTTTTCATTCTGAATGGACAAAAGCCTTTGAGCTTACCTGAGTCTGCATGGAAACCTGCCTGCCTGCCCTCAGTGCTACCACATGTATTAGTGGAGGCCAATCTTTTCTCCAGGGGTGTGAGACAAGCATCCTGTAGGGCCCTCCACCCGTACCACTGATGTGCGCCCATTGGAGGAGAGCTCTTTCTCTACAAGCATTGGGTGGATGGTCTCCATCCAGGGTTGCGTCAGAGCTAGAAGCACTCAGAAAACGTGATTTGTAGAAAATAGTTACCCGCTCAGTTCAGCTTCTGGATTTCTTTGTACTACACCCACAAAGAGACATTGAACCTTACAGATGTGCTCGTCATTAACAGCCATTCAATGAAAATGGCATGGGATGGCCACACAATATTTGCTCTGGGGTTACCTATTGTTTGATATTCATAGGGTGTGATGAGTCTTTAAAGTCATGAATAGAAAAACAGTGTAAACAGGACAGAGGAATTAAAAAAGAATTCAGAAAAGCTTTTCAAATGTTTCTGGTGCAGATCTCACATCTGCTCATGCAAGTATAGTTCCAAATATCCTAGCAAAATAATAGTTTAGATTGTGGTCAGGTATATTCAGAAGCTAAGGTTTTCTAAATTTTTAAATAGAGAAGGCACTAGAGGCTCCTAAGACAGCCATTAAAGGTCATATTATGAGGCATTTCATCTGAGGCATTTTAAAGAACCATAGTTGGTCTTCCAAAGTGTCAAATGCCTTTCAGATGTGCTGGTGGTAATGAAACAAATATTCATCAATCTTTAGGGTGGGAGGTTTTCACAGCTGCTTACCATTGCTACATATGCACATAAAAATCTCTTCTCTTGTTCTCAAATCACAGGCAAGGGGAAAAAAAGAAATATTTTTTTAACTAAAGAAGAGATATGTTAGCCTCTTTGACGTGAACTGCTCCAGCAAGTGATCTCAAAAAACTGCTGACCACCCTGTTTGCCACATGTTTTTTTTTTATGCCAAGACTTTAAGTACTATTGAAGGCACACAAATAGAAGCCAGTTGAGGTTTTGTGAGAACTAGCTAACTAACATTTTGTTAGTTTTTGTAACAAAGATAAGAGCTTTTGGACTTTGGACATAAGAATGAAATAAGTAAATAATGGTTAATATAAGAAAGGGCATAGAGTTCTTGTTTAATGGATTAATAAGAGCAATTAACCTTGTAACGCATTAACATTTTAGAACCGAAATGTTTGTGAGTTAGTTTTACATGAAGTGTCCTTGTAAAGGTCAAAGTCAAACTGTATTTTAAAAGAAATTTTAAGCTCAAAAGTTTTTATTTGTTGACATTGTCTGTCCAACAACACTAGGAATGGCTTGAATTTAATAAAAAAAAAAAGTATGAGATACATAGTTGATCAACAAAATATGCAAATGCATATCTAAATCATACTGTGTGAGACCAACTGGAATTTAATCAAGAATTAGAAGAGAAGCTATTTTGCTATTTTATATTTTTGTATTTTATGTTATTGAATTCTTTATCTTATGCTTCCAAGTCAGAGGTATTTTAAGTCAGGAGTATTATGATTATGCCAACAGACCCTTAGAATCTTTATGTTACATTAATGGCAGTGGTAAGCTTGTTGATTTTCACATTCACACAAACGACATGTCCTGAGTTAATTTTGGTCCCCTCATGTGCCCGTTCAGAAGGATGAACCAACTAAAGAACCAGGCAGTGTTTACTGAACAGCCAAGATCTTGATGTAACTATGACTTACAGATGCTTTGTGGAGGCAGAGGGGAAACGACGCATGACCCAGATGGTGAACCAGAGACTGTTGTGAGAATTCAGCCGCAGAAGTTTGGTTTGGAAAAAGGGATTTCAGAGGTAATGTAAGAGTGAGCGTTGCAGGGAGCAAAGCATGGAAGTTCTTTGTTTTTCTAAGCAATATGTATTTTTTTTTTTCTGAACTTGAACTCATTGATGTAACTATTTCAGGGTGGGGCTTTCCTCCTTAGGAATGTACCAGGGGAATATTTAGGACTATGAATGAATTTCCACACTCTCTTTGTTGTCTTTTGCATCTTTTGGCACATACTTTAATCCATCTGTTGGGCTTTTCCCTTTAAGTCTTTGGTTTGCTGGACGTGGTTGCTTCTGGTTGGGGAAGTTTCTGTGGACTCTTCACAGCTGAGGAGACTGTCAGAGGTGGCAATTACATGACTTGATGGCTCATTCATCTCCCTTCTCTCCTATGGCTGCATAGGATCAAGCTCTTGGCTTTAATAGTCACTTTCTAGCTGAGGCCCAGTAACAAAAGTTGTTGGTCATTACATTGCTTGCAAGTTCCCAGAGTCTCCTCCTCTTCCCCATCTTACTAAAGGAAAGAGGAGATCTCAACAATGATTCTGGAATGAACAGAACATGTACAAGATTCTGTTTTTTTTCCCCAGCTATTTTCAGCTTTCTCTTTTCTTACATGAATTCTCATGTTTTCTACAAAAATGATAATATCTTGGGAGCAGAATCTATGTTTTATGTGGCTACAGTGACAACATAGAAAACCAAGAAGGAATTTGGATGCTATTTGTTAAGTGGATATCTTGCTGACATTTAGTTTCAGGTTCTTTAATCACTGTGTCTCTCTTTTTTCAGTAAGGCTAGTCCACAATGGTCATAAGGCATTTTGTACTATGTAAATTATTAATTATTTTTCCACATGCTTATGATACTTCCATCTGCTCAGCTGAATGATTTAGGGGAAGAGTCTCCCTGTTATGTAGTGCAAATAATCTACGATATCCTTGCCTAGCCCTTGAGTGCCAGCACCAAAAAACAGAATTAAGGAACAACCAAGAGAAAACTAAATTGCAGGATTCATGTAAGATAAAGAAAGCACGTGGTCATATCATGTACCGTTTCTTTATATATGACTGATGTAACAAGAGCCAGCAGGCCAAGGGCTGATGATACTAGAATCTGTAAAAGAGTATGTTTGAAGGAAATTACAATCTTAATTAGTGGACAAAGCAGCTGAGTAGCTAGCCAAAAGCAAAAGAAAGCACAAGACAGCTCAGCATTCATAACAGCATAGGCCAGCTCATGGACACATAGGGTTGTACGTGTATTGCTTAATTTTTGCTTCTAGTGGCAATCCAAAGTTTCAGGCTGTTTAACCTTTGGTTTGGAGTATTGCAGAATTTGTAGGCTTCAGAATGGGAATAAGACTTAGGAAAGGTCTGGAAGGTGAGATGATAATTTGCTTCGCAGGCTTAGGCTGTTTGCTTGACTTCTTAGAACCATTCTTTTATATGTACCGCATCACGTCAGAAAAATCATGGAGATGCTTTAGGGAGAGATGCACAGGCAGAGAATGGAGCTGGTCACAAATGGTGGGAAACCTCATAATCAATAAAAGAATATCACAGGAAACCTTGGAGAGCAACAATGCAGGGAGAGGGCCATAAAGAGAGAATTCAAGTGTGTTCTTTAATGAATCCAACAAAAGGTAAAAGTGGTTTAAAAGGGGCTCCATTAAAGACTCAATCCACTTACTGAAAATAAGACTTTTTAATAGCTTCAGATGGCATCTCTTTGCAGATAAGCTTGGAGAATCTGGCTTTACCTGCACCACAGTTAGTGCATTATCATTATGTAGATATTTTATTCATTTATTTGTAGTTCTTTGGTGTTGAAAATCAAGCCATTGAAAAGCAAACTTGTCACAAAATTAAAGTTGATAAAGATAACCATAATATCCTAAAAGTGTTGCACTTGGGCAGATTCCCCAAACTATCACAGAAATTTCAAGACAGTGGTGGAACTGTTTCTCTTTGTTAGTTGGGAATTCTTTACATCCCTTTCCCTCCCTACCCCTCTGTCTGTGTATTTGACTCCTTTTGGTTGTGTCTAGAAACACTGATTTATAGAAAGGAAATTTCTCAGAAAAAAAATCTGGAAATGTTTCTCAAGTCAACAGTGCAACTGGAGAAGACCATTCCAAAATGTAGGAAACCAGAGCCCAGTAGGATCTGAGAATCACGTAACACCAAAAACAATTCAGAAGACATGAGTGGAATAATGTCTTTGGCAAATTTCATAGGACATGGCTGGAAGGGAGTGCAGGGGAGAAAAATCATGTCTCATGTAGTAAGCTTAGTAACAAGCTTTCCCAGATAGACTTGACAGAAAGGAGGTAGATGAGATCTATGCAGTTTTCAGAAAGGAGCACAATGTGTCTATTTTTTCTGAGCCTCCTTGAGTATTTTGTCACCAAAGCAGGCAGATACCCTTCTCTAAATAGCTAAAGCCACATCTCAAAAGCTAATCTGATTTCAAATCGTTCTGTACCCACAGCGAAGGCAAAGAGCAGCATTGTTTCCTGGCATGTTTTCGGTATGTGAACAATGAAGCACCTGAAAGAAAATAGTGAGTTCATGACCATTCATTGCTGTATGGTCTTGTCTAATAGCAAGCAAAATATTCAGCAGAACTCCCTTGGTGGCAGTTTGTTTATTGGCAGTGAAACTTGTAGACAGGGACCAGCAGTAAGTGGTAGATCAGCAACTGACATCTGAGAATTTTTTGTTAATGAAGTATGGGGATCTGCTCATTTTCCTAAAGAAGGGGGGTCACCAGTGAGCCTATCAGTGTGATAAAAGGAATTTTCTCACCATTACCGGCACCCCCTGAAAACCTCTGCTTTCAAAGGGCGCTTCTGAGGATGGAGACGGACCTTACTGAGAGACACTTGTTCTTGCCTGATGAATTCCCAGCAACCTGCCTTGGCAGGTTCAGAAGACCACGTTCCAGTGAGATCCGCTGAGAACCACTTAGCACTGAAAACATTTCAGACTTAAGTAAGTAGGGTTTTATCTTTCCAGTCTCCTCTCTCAACAATAAGCTCAGCATCCCTGACTTTTATTCTATTTTATAATGAAACCTGCTGTTAGAGCCACACCATTTTCCTGTTCAAAGCTTTGAAGATGGTTAGCACAGGCAAACAACCCAACCTATCTTGGAGTCTCCAGCTCGCTTGTGTTTAGATGCTTCTCTGTCTTGTCCTCCTAAGCTCTCCTACTCTCCACAGATGCTGCTAGTCAATCTGGGGATCAAAGATTTCACAGTTTCACTTTTACATGCTTTGTGTTTCCAGCTAATTAAAATAGCTTTTAAATTTAAACGTAACAATACCACTGAGGCAACTAGAGAAATAAAAGTGTGCCGTGCTGGTAGTGTAAAAAATGGTCCTGGCCCCTGCACAGCAAATGTTCGCATTGGTAATGTCAATGACAACAATAGTTACAGGCAATCTACAAACAAAAAAGGACCCTAACTAAACTGGCGAAATACTATTTTTAAAGCCAAATGCAATACTCAGAGCGGATTTCAGGTCTCTAGTGTGGTGGGGACATAGGTGTTCTCACAGGGTTGTGGGCAAAAGGGACAACTCAGTCCTATAACTATAGCTAAGATTAATTCTCTGGTATTATTTTTAGAGGGCTGGTCTAATTTTCAGCAGTGGTATCTGTTTCTAAAGGGCAGCAGAAAGTGCTGCACGATAGGCACAGCTTTACTATGTGCTTGACTATGTCCAAAGTATGGTCAGACGAAAAAAATAGATGTCTTTGAAAAGTCTCAGTGGCAGCCCCATAATATCAGAGAAGCTGCTTTGGTCCCACTGGCATCAGAATCTACCAGCCATGGGGTGTGAAGCAGCTGTGGTCCACCTGCGACCGCAGAGGAGGAGGTCTTTGGCTCTGAGCTTGGTATTATCTGTGCATTTTGAACAGAAAATTCAGATGTTAGGAGATGATTTCAGAAATATCAAATGAAGTTAAGCTTATTACCTTGTTATATCAGATCAAATTTCTAGTTATTTCTTCAATCAGCATTTATTGTATGACTGCATCGTAATAAAGATTTCAGAAATATGATGAAGCTGTACATTTGCAGCAAACGAAGCACCTGTGTTTATTACAAATCTGTGCGCAGAGCTCAATCTGCATAGAAACTTGTCAGTCAAACAGATGTCCCTATATTAATTCTCTTTTTCTAATTGGGAAATGGAGGTGAGATGGCATTTATGTCATGATTATTTTGTGATTGACATATGTCTAGGCTGAAGCAGAAGCGCAGTATACACCCTTCAGAAACAGAAAACAAACCAGTGAAAAGTTGAGTCACATGAGGTTCTGCTTGTTCATTTAAAGTTTAAAGAACAGCAAGTGCAAAATTCATAGGAATACCAGTCATGTTGGAGACCTAATGATAGGACATCTATTCCCTATTTTGGATAAAATTTGTACACACGTATTTGCCTGGTGTTGTATGTAAATACATGCACGGATCTGTAATGTAGTAAGGTATATGCTTTTGGTCATTAATTACTGCTTTTAGCTTTAGCATTTTATTTGAGTTTTCATTAAAAATAAAAAAGCATCTCCCACAGTAAAATAATATCTACCTAGAGATTAATAGAAAATGGCAAGGGAACACATATTTAATGGAAAAATTAAATCAAATATTAAAATTACAAAAAAAGGTGCATTATTAAAATGTATCCAGCTTTTTCCTCAGCACTGAAGGTCCATCTGGAGTCTGAGTCTTTATGAAAATGCCCTGTTTTGCACAAATAACCAACACAAGCCCAATCATCTTTAAACAGGACTTCTCCGAATAATGCTCTGATTATCAAATGAAAGTTATAATTTTATCCAGTTAGCTTCTTCATTTCATTGCATTTTCTGAATTTTAAAAAATGTTCCTACATTTTTTAAACAATGAATTGAACAAATTCATATATGCAAGTATTCCACAAATATAACAAATGATTATACAATTGCCACATTATCTGGTCCATAACTTTCAAGCCTTTGCTTTGGTAGAAACAAACCGGTAGCAGGAGAAACTGTAGCAGATTGTCATTGCCTGCTAAGGATAAGAATAGCTTTATAATTACACGTTTTCTTCTACCCAGATAGAGATGGCTTTGAATTATCCATTTTTTTTCAGGATGTTGTATACTTGATAAGTGTAGGAAGGAAAACATGAAAACATACTGCCTTTTGAAGAAAATTAACAGTAAAAATGAAGTAGAAAAACATTTCCGTTTTCCTGACTGGCTTGCAACTAATGTGGGTTTCTTGAAGTTGTACATGTCCGCAAAAAATGATAAATATATTGGAAAAAGGAAAGGAAAAATGAAAGAGTAAGCTGGCCATATAAAGCAGCTGATGTAAAGATGGAGAGACATAGCCATAGAAACTAGTCACATAAATAGTCATGAAATGAAAAGTTTCAGATTTGTATTGAAGTAAAAAAAAACTACTTAGAGAAAGGCCAACAGGCCAGACTAAATAATCCTCGACTTAACGTCCAATTCTGAATCACATATTAGCTGCAGAGATTTTAATGTAAATATGCCATTACACTGTCATTACAGTGATCAGGCTGCATGGCTCACAGGTCACATCTCAGCCACTGTTAATTTTGCAGGCAAAAGCTTTTTTTCTCTTGAAATGTTAATAACTTTCTATTAGTTAATGTAGCGTGACTAAAATTCAGATTAGATATAATTCATTTTAATATCTGTGACTGGCTATCCCGATCATTTAGCAATGGTTTCCAGCTGAATACAAGATGCTAAATTGGACTCATTTGCATAGCCCTGTTAAAGCAATGCCATTCTCTAAATGTAGGCATCTTCAAATTAATTTAAAAGATTTTTTTTTCCTGGTTTTGCTACCAGGATAAAACCTTTTGCTAACAACTAATTGAAGTTACTATGAGCCTAACACACATCTTTTTCCTTCTTTTCTCAGGAACAAATGGCTAGTTAATATCATTAACCAGTAAGGGGAAAAAAAAATCCGCAGTGCTTTTGAGTGCTAAAACGGCCTAATTTGGGACCTGCAGACGGACCAACTACCACTGTTTGGCAGCACTGAAATAAATACCCTTTCTTACCCTTAAGCACACTTCGCTACATTGCTGTATGTCAAAAGTTAGCACTGGACTGACCTTGAAATGATCACCGAATCCATTGGGTTTATTTAAAGATCTGCTATAAAACATATGTTCATTTAAGGTACAGTTTAGCTAAACTAGGCAGCTCTCAGGACCTTCACTGGTTCCTGAAAGAGTTCAGCACACTGGAAAATGTGGGTTGTTATTAATCACTAATATTCTTCCCTTAATATGCACATATAACACCATTTAATGGTAATGGGAGATACATTAGCTCCACAAGGAGAGAATGGCCCTCCAACTTATCAAACCCTATCTTTGAGCTCATTTCAATAAACACGTATGTGGGGTTTTTCTGGGACAACGGCTTGATGCAATCTTTAAGAGGGATGGTCAGAAACCTTTTCATTTTAAATTAAATGCAAACAAGTAAACAAGTCTATTACTTATATTGTATTAGTCATTATGAATCACATGTTTGGCATACAATATATATTCCTGCATCCAATTGAAAGTAATGCCTTTCGCATGCTGATTAGACACCCACACATACAAGGACATAAATCAGCCCTGGGTTTTTTATTATTTGCATTATCTCAGCACCTGAAAGCTCTCGCGGCTGAGCTGGGAACTCCGTCATGCCAGTGTGTGTACAAACACGTGCACTCACACCCCAAGGAGGATCAAAAGAACTCTGAAACTATCAGAGAGGAGACAGGTCTTTCTTCTGATTTACATACATGAAACCGAGAACAAGGTCAGAAAAAAACAGAATAATGAAAGTGTCAGGGACTGACGTTGCATCAGATTACGTAACTGTAAAATTCTACATGCTCCACAGTGAAGGAATTTACCAATCTTTAATTTAAAATAATTGAGAGACGTGAGAGAAATAGTTGAGGGTGAAAATAGTGATTAATATGCTTTCACATTTCTTTACAGCTCTGAAGTGTTTGATGCCTCTGCAATACATAGCAAAAGACTCATTTGCTGCTAATATGATCCTAAGATTCCTTAGCGCTGTGGAGTTGTCATCTACCAATTTGTCAAAAATCTTTTGCAACAGTTCACTAAATACGTATGTGTAAAAATCAGAAAGAAAATATTTTAGATTCACCTATAGGGCAAAGCATTATTGTTATTGTTTTTCTGTTGTTGTTATTTAATAATTACTATGCAATTTAATAATTATTATTTAATTATTATTTACTTAAGAATGTAAATACAAAATACAAAAAATCATGATCTCTCCATCAGTCTTGGAGCCTGGTGGCTCTGGGAGAAAACAGTGCAGTCCCAGGCTGAGGCACCACCTGAGTACCAGATGCAAGACAATCGTGTATGCAGTGGGGAACTAAGGCACGATAGTGTCAGATCTGTTGATCTGCTAATATATATATTTATATATATGTAATATCTCGCCACCTTTCTCTCAGCAGGGGGCTTGTTCAGGCAATTTAAATCTGATTTTCTCTATCTATCTCCTCTCCTTTCACTTAAAAACAGCAGTATGTTCTGGAATGCTTTGTCTGCTCAAGTTTTAAATGACTACCAGCACTTTCACTGCGAGTCTTTTCTGATCCCCAGCTCAGTTTCCTTCTCTCAGCTGGTCATAAAACTACCCATCAAGCTCATGAAAATGCTTATGTGCAGGAATGTTAGACAGATGTGCTTTTGCATTTGAAATGAATTTGCAACCATTTTTACATGAGAATGAAACTTTCATGTGCAGGATTAATAGGCAAAAATGTATATCTTTCATAGTTAACTGACCACGTCCCCAGCTTTGAGTCTGGAGTTTTTCTTTTTCATAGTCCTCTCATAAAAATCAGAGGTTTGGGTTGGTGTGTTTCTTTGGGTTTTTTTTCCTTTTTTTCAGGAAGATTTAAAACTATAGATAGACTACTAACAAACATACATGGGCTTCTGATGGAGTGAATATTAAACTTTATGTAAATGCTGACTAGTATTGAAATATTAAAAATAACAAAGCTTAAAACAACAAGTTTTAGTATCCATTATAGAGTTAAGGTAAGGTAAAACTGAGACCTAAATACCCCAAACTTTGGAAAAGTTTAGAACTTTGTTGGTGTCCTAGAGGAATCCAAGAGATTATTGGCGCAAGACAACACTGACCCTTTGCGAACTCTTAGTTTTGAATTGATAATTTTGTTTTCAGATGTCTTCCTAAATTAATTGTTCCATGTAACTTGGTTCTATTGTTAGAACTTTGGGGAAAAAAAGTACTGTAGTGAGCAGAAATGAGCAGAAAAACTGTCAAATCTACGCAAACAGATAAACTAAAGACAACAATATTCTTTTCTGAATCTGTTGGGCAGGCAGGCATAGTAGACAGGATAGCATATCTATTAACTGTACTTTCCTCAACTTGTACAAACTCCTGTCACTGAGGTTTTCCGGGGTTGTGTTGGTCGTGATCTGTCTCCCTCTCCAGAAGTGCGGCAGATAGGTTTACTGCTAAGGAAGCCCAGATGAGCTTCTTGCTTGGCTGGGGAGAAGAAGGCTACTTCTAAATATTTTAATTGCTTCCACTCTGGCTGGGAGTAGAAAGGTTTACAAATGGCATTTCTTAGCAGCAACCACAGCCTCAAAGCACATCAATCTGTTTTACCTTGTCAGTGAGTGAAAGGGCTTATGCCCAACCCAGTTTTACATTGACTAAGTTCATTGTTCTATTCCAACGTTGCCACTGCTATTTTTCTCTGAAGTTATATGATTTCAAAATTATTTTGTATATATTTGATCTCTTCTGTTTTTCAGAGACCAGGCAGATGACTTGTCAGCAATTCTCTAGGAAGAAGGAAGGTAAGAGTAACTGCTGCCAGGGGAGGGCTGTAATAAGAAGTAAGGGTTGGATTAAAATCTGTAGTGATTGACCCCAGAAAGTTCAGCCTCTTGCTTCAAGACCATTTCTTTTATACAGTCGAAGAAGCCTCCACCCTTTCAGAACTCCAGAAAATGCAGAACACCTTATTGTGTTTGTGTATTCATGGAAAAGAAGATACTACATTGACGCCAGGTGTTCCCACATAGGAAATGCTGTGGGGCAGGGGTGGCTTGGTTTACTAGTTGGTTTTCATAATCAGAAAAGTGAAAAAAAGG
The DNA here is from genome assembly GCF_000687285.1 of Phaethon lepturus. Classification (NCBI taxonomy): domain Eukaryota; kingdom Metazoa; phylum Chordata; class Aves; order Phaethontiformes; family Phaethontidae; genus Phaethon; species Phaethon lepturus. Next base: position 62,782 of record NW_010526850.1, read on the forward strand.
CGTGTAATTTAACCAGTCAGTTGGAACTATATATAGCTCAACTAATTCCAAATAATTGGAGGGAATTTTTATCAGTCAGTCCCTCCATTTAAAAAATAACACGTGTGAGGCAATCGTGACCAGTTTATGGATATTTTGTTTGTAGAAGAAGAAACTAAATTCAATGATTAAATTATACATTACAAATTATTTGCCCCGGATCCAATTCACAATGCTCTTACATGGCAAAATTCTGGACTGTATTTGTGCCTCTGTTTGGTTGATCATCAGATGGACACATAACAACATATTGTGTGTAAACACTTTTCCTGTGGCTTTTCCAGTATAAGTTCAATGGTTAGCAGCTGCTCTTACATGTTGTGCTCCCAGCCAGCCTTCTACAACCTACTTTTCCTCTAGAAAGGTGGCTTCTTTCATAATGCGTAAGGTATAAAGACTTTTGTGACTCACTTGTGGACTCAAGAGGGAGATTATTCCCGCTGCCCATATCTAAAGCCTGTGCTCAAGTGCATAGGTCAGCGAATTCTCCAGCCAAGAGCTAATACAGCTTGCTGAGCCTTCTGAGATTTCTTGTTTAGGAACACAGTTCTTGCAGTGTGACTCTGTGGCCACAGAAAGAAATAGTCCCTTTATACCACATTTGAAAAATAGCATCCTTTGCCTACCTCTTAAATTGTAACAGGAATATATAGTGAAGTGCTCAGCTTGTCTTTTTTTCTAGATCTATATCCTCTAGGGCATTGAACTGAAGTTACTTGTGTCTCAGATCAAAGTCATTTCACTTAGAAACTCAGGTTGAGCTTGAAGGCACAGTCTCTTAAGTGAAGGTCAATGGTTTATCCATTACAGCACCCAACCCCAAATTATTTTTGCAATTAGTAATATTTATATCTGTTTTTATAGTGTAAAAGAATAAAGAAAGGATAGTCAGCATTTTCAAGAAATACAAGTTAAAGGTGTCCTATCATTTAAAATGATATATCATGTTAGAAAGGAAACTTAAAAGCTGGCATATGCAATCTAAAATTAAATACAGATTTTGAATTTCAGGCTGTGAAGCTAAAAAGATCAAAGGAAACTCTTTACAGTTCTTTGGAATTTGGTATTATACTTCCCGGGAGGTCATTTACTCCCATAATTTAGTCTGACTTATTTTGGCTTCAGTTCCATTAAATGTATGTAGCAAAAAGAGGGCCTCTTTTTACTTTAATTTTTAACTGCAACCTGTCAGTTAAATGAAAAAAAAAAAAAAAGAAAAAAGGGTGTCTGGAAGAGGATGATCTACAGAAGTACTAATAGCTTTCAAATCTTTTGACTTTTTGAGCCTGATATGGCTAGAAACTTATCTGGAAAGATTGTATTTTAACCCTTTTGACTGTTCTTGGACATAATGTGTGCTTTTATTGAAAGGGTATTTATTCACTGCCCTTGAACGTATTCTGTCATTTCCACAATAACATCTCTCTTGACTGCAAAGCCTTGCCTTCTTGGACAAAATAATAGGAGGACCCCAAGTTTAAGGTTCCTACAGGCAAATATGAAAAACATGCCTGACATAAGTCAGAGGAGGTACCCAGAAGTTTACCTACTGTCTGGAGAAACCCAGAAACGAGCAGGATGCCTGCTGGGATGTGAAGGCAGTGCTGATGGGGCTGAGCAAACTAAAACGTATTCTTACTTCACTGCATTTTGTGAGCAAGAAAAGCAAGAATAGTTTCAAAAGGATGAGAAAAATTTAAAAGAGCTTTTGCCTTTCAGAAAAGATGTGGTATAGTCCCAAGGTCAGTATTTATTTTATCTACACCAGTTTCCACAAACAGGACCTAAAAAAAATAAAAAATGAGAGAAGAGGGTACTTCACCTTCTAAGACCACATTAAGACTACCTGCTTGGAGCAGCAGAGGAGGTAACAGAATGCTCTTTGCTGAAATAGGAAGTCACCTTCCCCATCAGCACCCCTCCTTTTTCTACTGAGGAATGAAAAGAAGTGGCACAACAGCTGAACTTTCCATCTGCAAGAGGTTGGTCTTGGCCAGGCTCAAGGTTGGAGAACGGGGCAGAGAGATCCAGTCTGTGAAAGGGTTTTCCCCCTGCTTGATATTCAGCTTTCAACTGATTCTGAAGAGAGTTCCAGCAAAACCACCCAAGAGCTGTATCGTCTCATTCCTTTGTTATATTGTAGGGTGTATTTGCAGAAACACTCATGGGGATAATTCAGCCTTAGGAGTTGTGTCCAATGATGCAATATGTTTATATATATATTGTTTTGCTTCTGGTTTTGATGACATCATTTAATTATTTGTCATCTTATACTGCAACTGCAGCAGTTATTTTGTACCTAGTTCCATGGGATGCACACACCCAGTGGTGACTTTTATTTGTTCAACTCTTCTCTCCTTGCTGGCTTTCATTTACTCTCTAAATTATTACAGCTAGAAGTTTTTGAGTGCTTTTTCCCTTCTCTGTAAATAAAACTACAAAAGCAAAGGTAGTCTTGGACCATAAAGAACGTGATAGACTGGCCTTGCCTCTGGCTCGTGGGAAAACTGGGGCTCTTGCTGTTCTATTAGAGTAGACTAATGATGATCTAGTGTATACTAATAATTTCCCAGCAAGATACGTGCTTGAAAATATCTTCCTGTATGATTAATGCTTCTGAAAACATAGCTGTTTCCATCTGACAGAACCAAATGGATTAGAAATGTTACAAATGCTTTTTTGCAGTAAAAGGAGTAGTGGCAGCAGAAAGGTTAATTCTCCTCTTTTCATGCAGGTATCTCCTTAGAAGAGAAGTGATTAAAGGAGTTTCTTTTTTGGCATAAAAGTGTTTTTCTAATCTTGTTGAAGTGCCTAAAATGTGTTTGAAGAGCCAGATAAAAGCATGGACTTCCTATTTAATGAGTTACCAGTTTTATGTTCCACTGTTTATTTTGCTCTGTCATTGAAACATATTTTCTTTAAATGTCTTTTCCTTCACCAGTCAATAGGTAATAACTATGCAAGACATTTAGGTTGAATTTCAACATTAGGTACAAAAGAACATCTCTCTCCCAAACCTGTACAATTGCACAGACAAAGCCAGAAACAGACTGTCCATTTTAAAAAATGTTGAGCATATCTAAATTTCTCAGGGACACTTGGGACAACATAAGAATTTGTGTTGTAATCTCTCACCAAGTTACCTACTAGACTGAGGGTATCCAGAAAAATTAGCCTATTCCTGTCAATTGTGGCACCCAAATGATTATGCTGATTGACTAACACCAGGAATCTGATCCCCAAAGTCTTCTTTTTGTTATTTTCTCTTTTTTTTTTCTTTTATTTTTCTTCTTTTTTTTTTTTTTTAATGTGGGTTAAATTAGTTTCTTTACTTAGGTATCAAATATTCAAGCCTAGTAGAAAATTATTTGCGTTATAAAAAAGTATCATTTAGTTTAAATCACAGATGATAGAATCCCCCCCCTTCCATGCTAGAAGGGAGAAAAAGCCTCACTACAGCCAAGGAAATGTCTAGCTAAAAAGACTAGCATTGTACCACGCTGCAAATGTTCTCTGCTGGTATTAGATCCTTCAGTGGAAAATTAGGTGCAGACCTAGGTTGTTTATTGAACTAAAGGCATACATGTGCTAAAGACAGCTCTCTGTTCTTACAAAGGTATCGACTGCTTCTATCATCATAGGATTCCCCACTATGCTTTACCACTGGGGAAGGAATAGATCCAAAGCAGAGAAAGAAAAGATGTCTGAGCCCAGGCAGAACTTCCCTGAACAGCAGTGGTTTTTTGTGCTTCTACCATGTATTTGAAAAACTATTATGACTTAAAAAAATATCCAAAGGCAGAGCTGATATATGCAAAATGAGGCTTACCTGTGATCTCCGAGGACTCAGTTCTCCACTGAGCAGCATGCATTCCCTGGAACCGTGTGTCTGCAATGTCCTGCCTACATCTGGACATCTAAACGGGCTGACCTTCAGGGAGCACACAATAGATTTATGGGTTAAAATGGCCTTGAGGAAATTTCACTACAGCTTGGAATTTCATTGACTTGAAAATAAATTAGACAGTGTAGCATGTTAGCAAAAGTTCTAATTGTACTTAGTCCTCATAGAAATAGTTAGGCCTTACACTGACTCTGCTGTTCTCAGCAACTGAGATTCTACATGTTAAATATTTCCTTTTTTACTATTCCTCTGTCCTCTTCATCTAAACCCGGCTGCCCTCTCTTCCCCCAGAAATTGCAAGAGTTGGAAGGCGCAGCAGTCCAGCTTCAGTATCCGTTGAGATCAAACCTAAAGAAATGGACCCATCTCTATTCAAAATGAATTTCCTTTATACAAAAAACACAAAGGAAGCTGAAGCTACATTTCTAAATACTGAAAAGCAAAGAATAAAAGGTGACTTTTCCCTTAAAGTGTTCTATGCCAACGTCATTTAGTGCTTTGGCAAATCCCAGGACATTCTAGGAGGACTAGTTTAGGGTAGCAAGCCATCCACTTACCTTTTCATTAGCCCCTTATTTTCAAACAGAGGCCTGCAGAAATTCCAGTGCTCTGAACCCTCACAGGAGGATGGAGCAAATAGAAAAGATCTTGTTAAAACTGTCCTTCTCCAAAGACTAATTTTTTTTTCTTCTTTTTTAAGTACTCTTCTCTGGGAAATGAGAAACCAGGTTTAGCTGAGTATGTCCTCACCATGCCAACTTCCAGTATTTTCCTGTGTTTGTCAGTGGCACCAGTCAGTTGTGGCATTGCTTCCTATTTGTCTCCGGGTAGGGTGCATGAAAGGAAGCTGAAATGCTAGATGAAATTACTTATGTACATGCATAGATTTCATGAGATCAGATTCTGTACGTGCTAAGGCTTCTGCTCTTCCTGTGTAAACCCACGATTAACTATCATTACTACTTAGTTACGTAGAAACAGTGGTTACACAAGCCTAGTGCCTTTCTCTCATGTACTGCTTTCTGTCACTCATCCTCCAACCTGGAATCTTTTATTTAGCATTAGGAGTACCTTGAATATACTACTGTCCATCTCTAGCAACCCCCCTCTGCTTTGTACTACAGTGCTTCCAAGCATTTCTGGTAAATGATTTTTCCCTCTCTTCTCTGTTTTTCCTTCTTCATTAAAACAGCCTTTTTAATCCTTTATTTTCTGCCCTAGAAACAGCTTTTTTTTTTCTCTGTCTGTTTTTTTTTTTCAACCTTTGCTTACCTCTGAGAAGTTAAACTTCTCAAGGTGAATCTTCAGCCCATGATCTTCACAACAGTGGATCCCTTCTTTGTTCTCCAAACTTCTCCCACAAACTGTTTAAATAATAATAATAATAATCATTAAAAACCATATTTTATTGTATTTTGTATCTCTAGGGGGATGATTTTTATATAGAAATTACAAGCAAATAATTGAGATTGCAACATTATGCAAGGAGAGTGACATAATTTAAGCCAATCAATAAGAATAACTTAATATTTCTTGATGAAAACTTTAGGGATGCTATACATATATAGGGAGAAACGACAGTTTTTATGTGAAGTGCTTTGATTTGATATCGCCCAACATTTTATTACAAAACCTGAACATTACAAAATCAATATGGTACATATTAAATGGATGAAACATGACATTGGTCTCAAAATGTAGTTGGAAGTGCTGGATCATCCACTGAGTATGGACTTTTCTACTGTGTTGTTAATCTTACCGTATTTGGTGTCTTAATCAGAGGTCTGGAAGAAAAGAGTCACAATGAGTTGTAGAAAACACTAAGACTGCGAATAGAGCATATAAATAAGAGATGAAGGAATAATGAAAACTGTTACAGGATGCTTTAGGCATGGTTAAGTTGGGCACAGTCAAACTATGCATTTCAGTGAAGCTAGGATCATATACTGAGGAACAACAAAGAATGTGTTTGGGCACTTACAGGAGATTGCACTTGTCCTGGAAAACAATTACACTGAAAGGATTGGCAGCTGAAGAATGGTTCTGTGTAAAATTTCAGTGTGACCATGAAGCCAAAAGGTCCTGTCTTACCCCTGATGAAGAAAAAAGGGACTGTAAGTAGGAATCTCTATTGCTTCTATGGTGAGCAATGACCTCTCCTGAAATACTGTCTTATTCCAGAAACCAGACTTGTAGAGATGTAGGACAATACAAGAGGAGTCTGAGAAGAGACAGGAGTATGATTAAAGGCCAAATAATCTACTGTGTATTGAGAAACTCCAAGAGCATTGCCTATCAATTTTTCAAAGCAAAAATTAAGGGCTGATTTAATTGCAGTTTATAAGCATGTATACGAAAAAGAAATGTGGTAATACATGCCTCTGCAGTCTGATTAATAAAAACACAACAATAATCAGTTAATCCAAAGGACCTTGTAAAGTCTTGATTGAAAAAAGGTAGAAAATTGTCTTGGTGAGGACTGTTAGTCATTGAAACAATTTATGTAGAACTGGTAGTTTCTCCATCACTGAAAATTTAAACATTAGAGTTGGATGTTTTTTTCCTGAAAGAAAGGAAAGGCTGAGCAAGACTGCATTCAAAGAAAGCCTGTGGTATACAGGAGGTCAGACAAGATGTTTAGATGTTCCCTTCTGTTTTCACAGTCTATGAATCTAAGCAGGTAGCGGTTCAAAGAATTTATCATCTTGTCTTCTATGGGATTACTCATATACTTTAAGTTGAACAGGTGTTTAAGTGCTTTGCTGGATCAGGGCCAAACAGAGCTGGTATCATGCCATTTCAGTGCCCCTTCTGCAGCTGTGGCAGAACAGGACTTGAGGCTGGTGTACTACCAGCAGTCATACCGCTCCGAGTAATTGGCTTAGAAAACAATGTAGATTAAATGGTACAACCAGGACTAATTTTGAAAGGAATGGAGTACTGGAATGAAATGCGTTACTACTAATACATGAAAATTATGGCTTGTGTGGCTCAAGTGATACACAGAAGAGGGTTGTGGTGTCCTATCACAATATTAGTCTGGGGTGTACTGCTATAAAAGCACCAGTTTTGCAGGGAGATGCTACACTAAGGTAGAAATTATCTTCAAATAAAGTGCGTACACAGTAGAAGACTGTTCCAATCACTTTCTTAACTGATGCAGCTACAGCGGTATTACATGGTTGTGTAGGCAAGCTCTCAGTAACATGTATTAGTGATTGTGGCTTGCTTTCTTTTGTTAACTTTCTCAATCCCAACCTTATGTAATAACTAATTTAATAATCTGATTTATGTGCAGAGATGTAGGATTATGTCTGGGCAAAAGATGCCTGAGCATTTTACACAATTCATCTGGCTTTGATGTGTAACAGATCAAAATGAAGTTCTAAAAGGAAGAGCTGGATGGAAAGGATCTACAAAAAGACTTATAATCTTATTGCGCCAAGTTATTGTCCTTTTATCTGACAACTTTTGCACGGTTTATCTTTCTCCCCTTACCCTCACCATTGCTGCTGTCTGGTAAATTCTTTCTTTTTCTCATATATCCTCAGATTTCTCCATTTACCTACTACTGTTCTGCCAATATGCTAATGGAGGAGAGCTGTGTGAGGAGCTAAATGCCTTCTGCTCCTCATGTCATCACTGTATTTCTACTGACAGTGGTAGCTAAGTGAAGTATGTTTGGAAATTACATTTGGAACAGTTAGAGTTCCATCTTTTCCCAACTTTCTCAAAGTACATTTGAGAAGTGCTGGTTCCACTCAAAATGAAGATGAAAAATACCCTGAGGTACAGCTTGGCCAAAATGCTGATCTCGTATGAAGTGATGCCAGTCCACGTAAACTCCATGGTAGCGCTCAGTACCTCAGGAAAACCCCAGCCAAGAGGCTCAGGTTTACCGAACTTCTGTTAACTCCCTGGGTCATGTTCTGTGACTGCTGCTGCTCCAGGTGAAGTAGAGGAGCCAGGAACATGCAGACCAGAAAGTATCTTAAGTGAGTGGGCCAATATTTGGTGAACATTTAGGCTGTGTTCTGCAAAAGGTGCCTCACGTGCAGACAATCTCAGCCCCCTCAGGGTGGAGGAAGGTTTACTAGCACAAACTGTGCTCTAACAACGCTGCCTTTACACGACCGCTCCGCGGGCCGTCGCAAGCCAGCGTGTCGCAGGGCAGTCCTGTTCAGCATCACCTCAGCTGGGGGGGCTCGGGGCTGAAAGAGCAGCAATAGCTCTGCCTCTTTGAAGTGCCCGTCTATTTCAAATGCTATGTCAAGCAAAGCTTGACAGGACACAGAGATTCATGCTTTTAAGGCGGGCACACGTTCTTGTGCATCTCCCACTCCTAAGATAACTATAAAATCTTTTTTGTTGTTGTTGTTTGTTTTTAAAAGCCCTCAAGCATCTTCCTTGGTAGATCTGTATGTACACTGCAATTATGCATGCATTAAGCACAAAATGGAAACAAAAGGCATTTAACATTAATTACACTGGAAAGTCCCCATATTGTGATCATACACAGCATCACTATTGCTGCCCAGCTAGATATCCCACTTTCATGCAAACAACAGAACCAAATTGAATTACATAAAAAGAAGCTACATACTGACTCCCAGCAGTATGTTTTGACAAAACACTTTGTCTACTTAAATGATTTCAGATGCTGTAGTCAAAAGCCTTGACTGCAAATAATGGGTTCATAAAACCTATCTTTAAAATTTTACCTGACAGTAATGCTGTGCAAATATCTGCACTTCTAGTTCACCTTCTCCACTTGTTTACATCAGGATTTTAATAGAGTGGCTGTCACAGAACAACAGCTAAAGGCCACTGTTTGATAAGTTGCTATAAAAATAGACTGTTTAAAATGAGAATTTCCTTCCTAAATTCAGCCATCACAAAAAGGTGGTGGTTAGGAAAATACTGGTGAGACAATTTCTAGGAGGACTGCAATAAAGTATTTTTGAGTTCAGTGACATTCTAACCAGCAATGACTTTGTAGGAAACTACATTTCCCATCTGTCTTCAATTTTACTGAGAAATGACAAAATTGCTGAGAAATGACAAAAATACAAGGAAAACAGATGGATAAAGGAAAAGTCAGGAGAGAGAGATATTTCTTTTTTGTTGTTGTTGTCTCACTTAGTCTCCATATGTAATATCTGAAGAATAAATTGACTACATCTCCTTAACCACCTGAAGAAAGAAATTAAACACACAGGAAACCTCCCAAGTTTACCTGTAGAGCAAAAAACTAACCAAAGGTCTTCTGTCAGTTAGTGCCCTACCATTGAGCTGTTGGCTTTCCCCACGCAGAAGGTAGCTGGATGCTGATGGCCCTAATGACCTCCAGGCACGCACATCCAAGGCCCAACCTGCAAGAAGCCACCCTACGCAGCAGCAAGTCTCTGTTGAATTGCTCTCATCGTGCAAGGTATGACATTGGTCAAGGCATTGGAACAGGCTGCCCAGGGAGGTGGTGGAGTCGCCATCTCTGGAAGTGTTCAAGAAACGTGTGGATGTGGCGCTTCAGGACATGGTCTAGGGGACATGGTGGCACTGGATTAATGGTTGGACTTGATGATCTTGAAGGTCCTTTCCAACCTAGTGTTTCTGTGATTCTGTGATTCTGTGACATGGGAAGGGAGTGTATTTCAGCCTCACTTGTTGCTGAGGGGAAGGCATGATTTGGAGGGAGGTTTACTGTGCTCTGGCAAGAGGAGTGTGTAGTGACTGCTATGTTCTTCTGCTATGAGGCAGAATTGTACATTTCTGAATTTTCTCAAAAAGAGAGCATCTCCCCATCATCTCTAATAGCTGGTTAAGTGGCATAGCTGGATCCTATCTGAATTCAGTAATGTGCAGAGTAAGATTTCTATGGAACTGCTTGTAAAGGAGAATTTCAGTGCCAGAAAGGAGGGGAGAGAGATACAGAATGGCTTAATCTATTTGGTTTGGTTTAATCTAATCTTATTTTGTGCTAAATGCATCATTGCTCTCTGTTGGAGATCTTCAGTCTCCGAAGATTTTTCCCATAGCCCAAAGCCTTGGAAACATAGTAAATAATACTGGTATGTTAAATATATACATCATGCTCCCTTGTATATTACCAGAGCTAAAGGTATTTATGACCACTTAGTAACTATGAAGTACAAAGGAGTTATACAGTGGGGCAACTTGCCTTTTTTGGGTTTGGCTTGTGTTTTTTTAGTATGCCCTGATTTATTGCTATGTAACTTCTGAGGCAAAACTTCCAGTCTGGATGGGCTTGTGCTTGATGCAACTCAAGGAAGAATGACAAGACAAAAGCTGTAGTCTGTAAGAGCAGATACGAGACTGCTAAAGCCCACTCTGCCAACCCCTACTTGTGTTCGCCCACATTTCTCTGACTCCTATGCCTGTATTATGGAAGAATTCCTTTTCTACTTATTCAGGGCTCATTTTATGAATCGCTCATATTCATCCATTGATCAGAATACCTCTTCCAGATGAGAAAGTTGGGCTTATGCTCAGGTCTAATACAGCAAATGACCTGTAAGGCTCTCCAGAGCTACAACACTAATAACCATAACAGCAGGACTTCACTACAAGTCTCTGGAGTTCCCACTGAAATCAGAACCTTAATCAGCACACACAAATCTAAGCCAGAGCACAGAACCCCCTCCACAAAAAAAAATGTTGACCAAGAGCCTGCACAGGTGGGACTACAGAGGAAGAAAATTGAATAGAATACTTTAAATTATGCTAAATCATTTGGAAAGATAATTATGATTATTTAATGAAGAGTGAATTTTATAAAATGTTAAGGGACTTCATCACACAGAGGGGGCTATGAAGGAGGTTTAGTAGGACTGAGGTCAGTAAAATTAGGCAAATATCCACTGTTAGCTCTAACAAGTCAATATATGAGACTGAAAAGGCTTTAATACTTATTTACACCAGGAACAATAATGATAGCTTCATATCCCAATGTTTGTTCATTCCCTCCTTATGTGGACCCATGCAGTTATTGCAGGGGACTGGACTCATGCCCAATGCTTTGGGCATGCAGAACTGGTGTGAGCACCTGTGAAACTCATCTGTAAACTGAGCTTCCTAAATCTGCCCCTTCCCCTCTCTTCCTGCCTCTGCATGCTGCAGAATGCCCCCATCAAGAAGGCAGATATCTATGTTAGACCTTTCCCCCTTTACCTTATCAATACATAGTACTAACAGCACAAAATAGTTTCACTTATTTCTTGCATTCCAAGAGTTGCTGAAGGCATGCATTAGATGCTGTGCTTAGACCATGCCCTCAAAATTCTTTTTAACAGACAAAACTAGAATGCCTATAAATTGCCAACATGGTTATTATTAAATAATTTCTACCTGTGCAATGACTTCTAGCAAAAACTGTAAAATGCTTTGGCATTAAGAGAAGCCTCTCAATGTTTTCTGACGAAAGAACTCTTTCTGGTCAGGACCCTCTGGGGAGATATTCCTGCCAGTTGGGTTTCTCTTGTCTTGTCTGGTTCAATTCCCAGTCTTAAGTCTTTTATTATGATGATTATTACAATTATTACTGTTATTACAGTAAAAATACAAAAGTCTGGATTATTATCAAGGCACTCTTTATTCTACCCGTGACTTTTAATGTCCCAGAGAAGAGTATGAGAGTATAACTTTTCTGCTCATTTGCTGTATGTAAGCCATCTTCATGGAAAAGGGGATCTTAGGTATAGATCTGAGATATAGATCTGATTTTTCTTTCTTTTTTTCCTACTAAAAGTGCTTATTTAAAAGGAGAGATGACAAAGTACAGTGATACTCATAGATCCTGAGAAATCGATTCTCCTGATACACTATGGGAAAGGATTAAGAGTATGGCACCAAAACCTGTGCTCTGACCATTAGTCAACAGCTCTGCTTCTTATGGTAAGTTGTTTTTAAACCAAGAGTACCTGAGAGATGTGCAAGGAAAATTAAGATTGTATATTGATGGAAAAAATGTAAAATACTCTGAAATATAGGAGATAGGGTGATGGAGACTGACCCCAGTCACCTATTATTTGTGTAATTTTAATTACTCTCCCTTTAATTTAAGCAGCTGACACACACTTTCAGTGGTGTTCAGAAAGTTAACAGGGCAGCTGAGTAAGGATTTTAAGGTCATATTCTTGTCCTTTGATGCTTATTTTATTTATTAGCTGCTGCATTAATATTCTTATGATTACAGAAATGATCATTTATGTATATAATGCATCTTACAATATTATATAGTGATGAATATTGTAATATTTATGTCTTAATATGTCTTCCCATCCTTGATTCTTTAGAACTAAGCTCACAAAAACACAACAGTATTTATATCAAGCTTCTTCATTCTTTACATTATTTCTTAATTATGGTATGTAACCGTCAGTTTGCTGACAACAATTTTCCTGGGTGTCACTCTTTCTTTGATTCCACCCTTCTCCACTGAAATTAAAATATTGACAGAAATAATTTTGCATGAGCAATGGAAAATTCAAAAAGGCATTTAAAGTAAAGGAGCTTCTACATTTATCACTTCTATATATGTGCATTTGTCCCTGGTTTCCAGGTACATAAGCAGTAATACGAGCAAAACTAGTATGCTGTCTCTTCTATGTCATGCATGTAGATAAATGATGACACTTAACTGAAGTTCATTTTTTTAACCCAAACAAACCATGATTTGCATTATAAAAATAGAGAGAGTCGAATGTTTCTGGGCCATTATATCTTCAGGGATGGGTGGGAAACGGGGATTGGTAACTACCAATGTGTAGAATTCAGCCTGCTCATTTTTATAAACTTCTCCCCCATTTATCTGCCTCCTTCCCTGTGCAGCTCTGTCCCTCTTGATCAGCACAGCGCAGGAAGGAGAGACAAACATGGATCATGGAATTGGCTGGGGATCCCCTGCAAGTCACGGTCGAGGCTCTCAAAAATAAAGGTGGACAAAAAAAGCATCCTCCAAGTACTTGGTTGTCAAGCTGGAGATCCCAGAGTGGTTCGCCACACAGGAAGAGATGGTGGTGGTGTGGAGACAGTGCAGTTCTGGGACAGCCTGCTGGGGCCATTGCAGCGGGGACAGAGGATGCTGCGGAGCTGCTGACCACGGCATTTGTCTTGCAGAGACAACTCTGGGCATTTCTGCCCCTCCAGGCAGGTCCCACTCACCCACCACTCGGCTGGGCGTGGGACCTGCAAAGGGGAAATGCCCCGCTCCCACCCCTCAGGCAGAGACGTGCCCTCAGACAGTGCTGTGCCTCTCACACCTGAGGTTGGTCATCAGAGTTTAAGGCAATGGGCACACTAATGAGGTGTGTCAGAAAGCTTAAAGCTGGACTGATAATTGTTAAAATATTTCTTGTAATTCCTTGTGTGTTTTCGTGAATACTTTTTTTTCTGCATAGGCACAATTCATTGCTTTTCTGTGTAGAGGTTACCTTATGATGGACCTTTAAAACCTCATAGGTTTTATAAACAACAGTGTGTGTGTGATGTAGTGACACACGTCAGTAAGTATTCTTTGTTTTTAATTCATTGCAGTGAATCGATCTCATACTGTTAACAAATCTTTTTACATATCATCCTGAAACCTCTATTTGACTTAAACAGCAAGGTTTAGACATTGAACAATGGGTAATGAGATCATGGTCAGCATTAGGATCTGAAGAGTTATAGAGATATGAGGGGGAATGTGTTTTCCTGCTGTCAATAAATGTTGTAAATCCTAAATCAGACAACACTGCAGTAATATCAAGACCCAGAAATCTAAAGGTGTCGTAAGAAATTCAAGAGCAGGAAAGGGACAGGCTACAGAGTCAGAACCGCTTGGCACTTTGCAGGGTGTACGTGTGTGGTCAAGGCAAATTTCAAATACGCTGTATTGTCATCCTTCTATATTTAGTTGCACAACTGTGAGAAAATTCAGTCTTTCAGTCCATCATACAAATAGGCCTGTGGAAACGCTCGTCATTTTAATCCCAGCATGCTAATGCCCCCTGTGTGAATATAGATTTCTCAATTAAACTCAAGTAATTTGATGAAAGAACAAGTCTCACAGGCACAAGTAAAGGTTTCAGGAACAACAGCCTCAGCTATTTATTGCTGGAGAAGTGTTTTCCACTGGATGATGCATGGCTGAGGCTTAAAGCTGTACATGGATTCTTTGCGCAGATACACCCAAAAATGTACACGTTTCAGTGAGAAAGCTATGAAACAGTCCACAACTTGGCTATGCTATTGAGTGTGCATCTCTACATCCCATAGAATTAAATTTCCAGGCCCCCCTTGGAGCTAGTGCAGCAATATGGAGCTCTGATGCTCTTTTCTGGGATCTCCTTTGATGTAGGTCTGTGCCTAGTTCTTTCTAAGAAATCTCTAGACCCACAGGCTATTTTAAGGGATAGGACAAAATGTGTGTCTCCAGCCAAAGAATAGGAATCATAAATGGGTGAAATGACCTCATATTAATACAACCCATGTAGCCTTATATTCTTACAGTGTTTTATATTTTTAACTACTGGATATTTATAAAAAGTCACCGTCTCTATTGGCATTTGACAAAGGACACAGTTAAATGGACCTGGCATTTTCTTATTCATGTTGTTGAGCTACTTGAATTAAGGTTCAGGCACCAAATGATACCGTGTATTTTATGAATTAAAAAAAGACCTAATTCCTGTGTAGACAACAAGAGCTAACATTTCTTTTTAAGAAGTTTGACTTCATTCTTTTTTATAAATAGAAAAATATTTTTTCAACTCCTCAGTGATGACCTTAATTTTAGTGCTTCATCTCACACAGATATGTGCCTTGCTTGCACATGTCTTTATGGGTGCATTTTCCAGAATACATGAGAATTCTATTTTAATTACTTTTTTCTCTGAATTTTACCACCATATTTTCTCCCTTTGTTTAGTTTGTTCATTTTTAGGCCATAAATAATATTAACCCACAGAGATTTGTTTCTGCTTTCTTTAGTTAATTAAAGACACCGTTGGATTTGTCTTGTGCTACCACCAGGAGGGCACAACAAGTGAAATATTGTATTACTAGATGGTTCATTCATTAGCATAAAATAATCGGTGCTTTTGAGTACCCACACTTCAACGTCTCAGGTTCAGTTTTTTGTGATTGCATCTAGGAAGCAGCAGTGGCAGTAGACGGATAAAGAAGAAGGGACAGACTGAGAGAGAAAAAAAAAGAAAGAAAGAGGGAGAGTGATACAGCTGTTAAAATTAGCAGGTTTCCTTAAGAAAAGACACAGGGAAGTGCACAAGTTAAGCTTGCCTGGAGGCATATCTAACCGGCACCTAGAACATAACATGGGAGTAAGCTAAAGTAATTCTCTACTCTGCTACTAAGAGAGACTGAATAATTACAAAACTGTTCTTTCTACCACATGACTTCTCCCTTTGGGGGAAAAAACCCCCAAACAAACTACCATATGGTCCTGACAAATATTTCTACTGATTCCACGTAATGTTTATCAATGCCAAGTAGTGTTATTTTTCCAAAAGGAATGATGCCCAATGATAACATACATAAATACATAAAGACACATGCGGACGTTTCATGCATATTGCACCTGCTTGGAGAGAGCTTATCACCGAATGTCAGAGAATACAAATTTCTCCAGAAGCTGCTCACTGTCTCTTCTACTCCCCTGGGGTCACAGTCTGATTTGCCTTCGTCCTGGGACACAGGTCTGCTGTCAGCCCAGACTCAGTGGAAGACTTTGGGTCACCTGTAGAGAGACGACATGCCTAGGCATTATCTTGGGCCTCCTTCTAAACCCCTTTCCCTAGATATTTCTCCACCCTTTTGCTGAGCTTTTCATGATTATATGAAAAATTAATAGGACTCTGAGCCATATTGCCTTTTCTCCCTAATTGCATCAGAGTGTAGGAAGGTGAAGCAATGATATAATAGGGAAGGTTGGGGCTCCATGCCCAAACCAGGGAAATCCACTTACAGAGGGACCCCCTCTGTGTACAGATGTAGGTGGTGTGACCTGTTTCTGGGAGATTTTTTTCCATTTTTGGGAGAGACACCAGTAATTCATTCTTCCTTTCTGAGGAATAAAATAAGAACCCAGACACATTGATTATTAATCATTCATGTGGGGACTCTCCTCCCTCTTGACCAATGACATAATCTTCAGTGAACAATATGTATACTGTAATTGACATTTGCACAAAAAAAAAATCAGGTTATATTGTATGCATCTGCACTAATAAAAATAATCATCTTTCAAATCCTCCTTTTCAAAGTCTCACTGAACAGACTTCGATATCTATATAGCATTTATTTTGACCTTCGCCTCTCTGATCTTCCTGCACTGGCGAACTGTACAGTGATACGATATAATAGAAGCTTACTTTATTAAAATACACATTTAGGCTGCGGTCTTCAGAATCTCCAAAGTTAGGTGCACAGGAAACATTGCAAACATTTGGAGGTTCAACCTCTTTAAGCTTCACATAAAATGCCAACTATACATGTTGCTCTGAAAGTCAGTTGCATAATTGTCTTCTAAACAGCACTGTTGATGTGTTGTGTAATTGCAGGAACTCAACAGGTCATCCCAAACTGAGTCTATGCTTCTGCTTGTTTAAGATCCCTATTTTTGATATCATAGATAATTTAATGTTGTCTGTTATGGTAACCAAGAGTTCTAGACAAAGATCAGTCACTCCTACTTGCAGATGAGTCACTGTTTTAGCATGTCCTACTTCCAGCATTTTTTTTTTTGCTTTAGTTTTCTTTGCTATGAGAGAGACTGAGGATGTATACCAGTTGCTACATCAATTGTATAAACTGTTTTCTTTCACAAAAGACACCCAGATGCATATGAACATTTGAGTAATTAGGAGACAGATATGTTCATTATTGTCAGATTATTTTATGTAGAGATTCTGTTTTGTTTTTAGCAATTCTACTGAAAAACATCTAGGCTTACAGCAAACAATTAGCTCATGAGAATTGAGGCTTTTGTAAAAACATTAGCGACTAGATACAAATCTTAGTATTCAAGTTAAAAGAATAACATTTTGTTTGTGTTCAGGTGTACTACAGAGACCAACTCTCTTTGATGCTGATAGAGCAATCATGGAGGAAGCAGGGTGGGCCGGTGAAAGATGAAAAGCACTGGGAAGCAGCACACCTTTGAGCAGAGGGAGGGCTCCGTGTCGTTAGTATGTATTTCCAGAAGTGTGGTAAGTGCACGAATCACAGTAGAAAGTGCTGCATTTTATTTTAAACATAACATTCTGAAAAAATACACTTATAGAAATTAACGGTATTTTAAAAGTATTCTCTTGGATGATGAATCATCAGGCACTGTTACTTTAATCAGTGACTCCCGGCAGAAACAAATGCTGAAATGTATGAGAAAATATTAATCCTAATGATTTTCCTTTGGAAAATATTACTAGCATAGTAATTTTAATTAAGGAAGAATTTAGCACTTTTGTATTTGTATTCCCGATGTCAAACTCTTTTGTTATCACACTTACACCTCTGTTATTAATGTTAGCCATGGTTTGCAAAAGAGGAAAAGCTAGTTATCAATGAATAATTCAGGCTCCATAACTGTCAGACCTCATTATTTTAAATAAGGCCTGGTAGTTCCAGTTGTAACTGGCTAATTGCATCATTTAAACTTAAACTGTTAGAATATTTCATACAATTCACAATTTTAAAAACTTTTAATACATTCAAAACTACTGTAGCACATAGGGCAATTTGCTTTAAATCAGACTGAGACAACAGAGAGACATTCAGGTTGTGATACGAGTCCTCAAGTTGTTACAATAAAAAGAATAAAAACTGTAGTGAAATTGATATATCCAGTAATTAAAATGAAACCCTATCATTAGGGTGAAATGACGTAAAATACTAATAAAAGTGGAAGTTGAAAAAATTAAAACACTAGAAACTAATGAACTAAGATGTAATGTGACACCCAATGAAGCTCTGTTGCAAGATAGTTCAAATGTTGTCAATGAAAATGTTTCCTTTTGTGTGGCCATATTCTCTGCTCTGGTTTGTTTGCTGGCAGTAAACATGTAATTCCCAAAGCAGCTACAAGTAGATTCCGTGGTGAACTTTAAAAAAAATGAACCACTGTTTTTCTAAAAGGATCCAGGGACTTACATTTATTTGTTAATAATTTTAATTTGTGATTAGATAATTTTAACAATATTTTAATTTGGTTTGTGTATCTGATAATCATTTACCTTTAATAATACAAACTTGATAAAGTGAGAAAGAAATACATTTTACATACACTTTTCTTCACAGTGTATGCCAAGCAGGAAGAGTCAAGGGTCATTTATGAACTAGACTAATCTTAAAATGCTAGTTTAATCTTTCTCTTCATTCTCAGATTGTATCCAGCAGTTTATTATATGTATCCAGCAACTGTAAAGTGAGAGAGGTTAATCTTAAATGCGCCTATTAAAAAGGATAATACAACTCAGGGCAGTCCTGAAAACTATTCGTATGTAGCGCATTAAGACTTGTACAGTGAAGGAACATTAGCCTCATTTTCCAGATGGGACACTGAAGTTCAAGGTAAGCTATGTTATGATTTCTGTAGTCTCTCTCCCCCTCCATGCTTCTGAAACAAAGCTAGTTTGTCTGCGACTCAGAGTCTGGCTTACAGCTTTAATGGGATGCTGTAAGAGAAAACATGGTAGATGACTTGAGTGTTGTAAAAATGAAAAAAAGCTGTATCTGCTGTCTTTGGAATCTCTCCAGCATATTATTTCTTTCTTTATTTAATTAAAAAAAAATTAAAAACCACCACATCCCTCAGCTCTCATGTTGAAACTATAAATTTCAGCCCACATATCCATTAAGAACATCATTAAGGCTGTGGAGGTTACACAGCAAGGGCTTGGATCTTATCCGATATGTAGCAGCCTTGCATTGCTGGATATCTTGTAAAAGCCACCCCTACATTTCTGCATCATACTGGAGGTCATTACAGAATACATACAGAAACTGTGTGTGTTCTTATGTTTGAGAGCAGAATTGGTGCACCACACAGATTAGCTTCCCAGGTTTTCCACATGCTGAAACGGAGACATTTCTACTGTGCAAAAACCACATCTAGCAATAATTGGTCCCCACAGAGATGCAGACTATCATATTCTCACATTCTTCTGAGATTTGTAAACTAAAAGCCCAGGTTTCTTGGGATATGTATCTCTTAAGAAGACAGACAGCATCAGGTTGAGTTTTGCAAATCTTTGCTTAAGGCATATTTAAGGACCATAAACATTCTCTCCCCACCCCTCAAGTCTAACCTCACTCTTCATGGGATCTTTGCACCCCCTGGGCAGGAATCAGTATGAGGTTTCTGCAGGTAAGTCAATTAGATTTGAAATTTTCCGTGTTTCCCGTATTTGGACTAGAAATAAGCAAGCTACCATAATTATAGGCTTGGAATGTCTTATTTTGCCTGTTGCTTTTTTTTTTTATGGTAATCACAAAGACAATGGTTCTCCCTTCTCAGAATGTAACAAAGTCATGTGCCATAAAATGCTAAATAATTCCTGCAGTTAATACCCTGAATACGAAAAAGAAATCATGAAATACCTGCCATGGTCGGGTAATTTATCGTAAAGAGGAAGGTAGAAAAGACTGAGGATGATGCATCACATGATCTGGGTGGCTATAGTTGGCTGTAAACCTTTATCATATCTTTATGGATAGTTCAAGATCAACTCCAATGTCCTAAGTTGACCATGGTTAGAGCACTTTCTGGTGCTTCTGGTAATTAAAACTAGTGCTTTAGTTGTCAGATTTGGAATTGGCATTCAGAGGTGGAGATGCCCCAACAAGGTCACAGCTCTGGCACTCATGCCTACAAGCTCCTTTCATTTCAGGGCTTTTTATCATCTTATCTCTGGTTTGGTTCACTGAAGGCTTTTTATTAAGTTCCTCACATTTAACTGATTGGCGAACCACAAAGTCAACACTTGCAGACAATGGATTTGTAGCAGGGAAGAACCGGGAAATAATGGTGCTCAGATGATAAATATTTTGTATCATAGTGTGTCCAATGACATAAAACAATATTCACAATTGTATACAGGGAAGACAAAATAATCTAACCGTACACAAACAAACTGTAAATTTGTAAGGCTTAATGAAAAGACCATTAAATTCATAGTAATTTTGAAAGTCATGATGTTATAATGATATTTCTAATTTAAATCCATACTGACACCACTCCATAGTCTTACAGTGTTTTTTTCCCTGTGTTATTTGACACCAATGTGATACAGTCAAATAAAAATTAGTAAAACAAGTTGCATTTCAGAGGAAGAAAATATTTGCTCTTCTTGTCTTGCAGTGTCTGGAGACTTCTGCAATTGTTTATTGTGTTCGCTTTCTGTAAGCTGTTGTCAGCTCAGCTGTCTGAACTATAGCTTCATTTCTAACTATTTTTCTCTGAAAAAATACCAACTAAGTCTCTGAATGTTTTATGTCTGCAGCCACATCAGATACTACAACAAAAAGGAGGCTTATTCTTGTCTGTCTTGAAATTATTCAGTGCTGGCTTCACCCTTGTCAAGGGCTGGCTCCCTGTACAGAAGCTGACAGTCAGGTTTGGGGTACACTAGATGTGTTTCATCAGTGAAAGAAATCAAGTTCCGTTTGTGTACAGAGCATGATCTTAAAGTCAGTAATTTCACTGACAAAAAAAAAAAAAAGACATCTTTTTCTTCGGAGCTGTAGACACCTTGTTGAAAAACACGGGGTAACCGGAGGCATATCATAAGTGGTAGGTGCAGGTACAACGGGTAGAGTGTTCCTGTTGCGCATATTCATTCTGAAGGGTCATTAAAAATGCCTCTCTACAAAAAAGCCTGAATGTAAATAATGTCAACTGTCTATGAAAACAGGTGATGTAGGTCACTGAGGAGTGTACATTGGTTAAATTATATTATTCCTTCAAATACTTAATGTACTTCTGATCTATTCACTCGTTAGTATGAAGAGAGGCCGGGAGAAGAGAGGCTTGTTTTACTTTGCTTATCTATAAAATCTTCACTATGGAGAACCATCCACTGATTTTGAAAAGAAAGCAAACAAATGGAGGCATGCAGTGCGGTTGAATATTGCAAAAAATGTTTGGAAAGAAAGACTGTGCATGATCTAGCCAAAGAGGGAGATCTGAAACTAACTGCAAATGATAAGAAGATACCAAAATACATGTGAGCATCACTTGAGAACTGTGAAAGAGTGAGACAAGGTTAAATTATTTATTTGGTTAAAGATGTCACTAAATGTCTCATCATTCTTAGATCCATTCTTATTGCAAGAGAGAAACAGACTTGAGGGGGCGAAAAAAAAAACCAGCAGCAAGAAGAACACTAATTTTTTAAAAGGTGTATAAAAGCTGAAAATCGAGTTAAATTGCAGGCTTTAAAACTTCCTATTTCACAGTTTTGATTGAAATCAGGCAAAAGTTTTGCTCAAGTATCCTGAAAATCCCTTGTATCTGTTCTCCACAATGGCCAGCAATTACACTTGCACAACTGGGCCAAGGAGGTTTCTGAAATTTCAACTATTGCCAGCCTTTGCAGGAGGGAGGGATGAGGTCCAAGAGACCTCCTCCTCCTCCTCCTATGTTTTGGATTTGACAATCAGATCCAGTTGCAGCCTGTCTTGCGGGAGCCCAGGAACTGTGGTCTTAGCTCTGTTAGGAGGTACGCAGGAGAAGCAGGTCCCTGGAGCCATGCTGACCCACCGACCGACAGGACCTTGCAGACTGGTCCAGGTTTGCTGTGGAAGAAGGCTTCCCTCGTTACAGACAGCTGCTTGGGATGTCAAGGTAGGGCAGCAGCTAGAGTCAGTGTGGCATCTGTTGTGCAATGTGGCTGCTTACCAGCTTAGAAATCCTATAATCAAATGTATTTCAGCATGGGAAGATGCTGTTACTCTTCTTTGTTTTGGAGCAAATTAGAGAGAAGTCAGCTGTGGATAAATACTTACTACTCTTACTGTGTTTTCAACCAATCCTTTTATGTGTATGTGCATCTCACCTGCAAAGATTCCTACACGTATTTTAAGTGGGGAAACACTCAACAACAGATGCATTGAGGATAATTCTTCTGCCAATTACAAAGCTACCAGGAGTGCTGTGGTTGAACCCTGAGTATACGGCAGTGAGCTGAGGTAGAGAACAACGATTTTTGACACAGCCGGTCACAGCTGACATTTCTGTTCTTGATCCACTGAATCATCTGAATCCTGTAAGAACATTCATCATGGAAATAGTCTGAGACAGAGAAATAGTCTGAGCTCTCCTACAGAATCTATTCTTGACCCAATCTGAGATGTTAAGAAAGGGCTCTGATAGCTACATATATTCTCTTCACTCATAAATAATAGGGGTGCACCGTTTACTGGTCCTAGTCCTTGTGGTTACAGTGGGATTGTCACTGTTTTATTAGTTACTTTTTCACTTTCTGATCTTCCTGTAAAACAACATTCTGTTTCAGGAGATGGGCCTGTCAAGGAAGCGGGGAGAAGGTGGATGGCATCATGAGTGGCTTCCAACACTTTGTTTATGTCTCCACAGGGTGGAAGTATTTTGTTAACTCTGCGCTCTCAACGAGGATCAGTCACTGCTGCCAACAAAAATATTTTCAAATATTTCGCTGAGAATTGCTGCAAAGCTACAGGAAATTTTCTGCCTATATGACTGAGATTGTGTCTCCTTTGATTTCAACTTTATTTAATTTTGTAGAAGAAGAGGCAAATACAGGATGAGTGACAGTGCAGCCCTCCAACTTGCATTATTGATACTTCCAAAGTGTCCAGTTCAAATGGGGGCAGAATGTTAACAGAACTGAGAGTATCAGTCTAGTGGCTGAAGCACAAAAATAAGCTGCCTTTTTGATCTTTGCTGGTCAACAAAAGCATACTTTTCTTGCTCCAGAAGTCTTTCATGTGAGAAAAAATGGAGAGAGATGAAAACCCATGTCTGATCTGATGCTTCGGCAAGCTGTATTTTCTTACACCCACAGGAGATGAAGACTTCTGGCCTTTCAGGCTAATGGACAGAAGTAAAACAGAAGTCCCTGACTGTGATGTAGAAAGTCACTGATAAAGTTTATTCTGTGTATAAAACATCCTCTTTATGCAGAGTTATCGCCCTTAAATACCTGGCCTCCCTTGAAATGAGGTTGGTCAGAAAATTGGAGGCTCTGGGCATAAGCCAAACCCTCAGTTCTCTAAACGGATCATAGTGTGAGCTTTAGAAAAAATATTTACTACACATGTCATCACTTTTCTGGCAGATTTTGTTTGGAGAAGCTGGATCAGGCAGGGCTGGAAGCCTGATAGATTGCTCTAACCACTGACTTGGAGTATATATAGCTGAAACTGAGCAATTAATTCAAAATGATTTTTCAGACACATTTAGTTTCTTATTTCCTGCATATAGAATGCCTGTGAGCAAATCATTAGTTCCATTAATTCACTAATTGTTCTAACTTACTCCACATATTCTTAGTGATTTTTTTATTACCTTCTGAGTGGTCAGAAGTAATTTGATGAAATATTTACATTAAATGTTTGTTCCCGCTTACATGAGCATTGCTGTCATAGTGAAGATAAGATGGGGAAATCTCTGGGGCTTTGGTATTTTCGGTCAATGGGAACAGACTAGGGACAAGGGAGAGAAAATGAGTATTAGGGAATTTTAGAAAAATAAACCTGTAAATGCTCTTGGTTTTTCGTGGCAGAAAAAGAGGGAGTTTTTTCAACTGCAGTACATTTATTTCTCTCATGGGTAGAACCCATGTAACAGATCGTTATTCTCCCTGGGTCACTCAGGTAAGGGGCAAAGCCAAGCCTTGCTGCCCCTGGGCTGGACTGCAGCGAGGTGCAAAGTGAAGAGCAAGTGAGAGAGAGTTTCTTGGGAGAAGCAATGGCCAACCCAAGTTTCTCTTCTGTGAGTTTTACCTTTTTCATCCTGCTTGACACTTCTGAGACTGAGCTGTGTTACAGATTAGTAGCCCATGGCGGTAGGCTGGAGAGATGAGATTTTAGTGCGATATAGTACACAGGCACGGCGGGGTAAGAAAAGAATATGTGTGAAAAATTGAAATGACAAGGTCATGTTGATAGCTTGGTTGTGGGAGCTGCCGCAGTAGGTTGTTGCACTATGATTAGGGATGGGCCAACTAGCATCAATGAGGCAAGAGCTGGTTTGAACCTTCAGCCACTCCTCTAACCAGAGCAAAGAGGAGCCCGAGGTAAGGCTAAAACACATCTAGCACTGGTGGGTTTTGTTTCTCAGCTTTAATGTACTGAGTTTCAGCTTCTGATAATTTAGCTCAGAACAGAAAGCAGGAATCTAGAAAAACGTTCAGGACATGCATCAGGTCTGAAATCATTCAGTCTGGAAAACCTGATAGACAGTTTTATACCATTCCCAGCCGTCCATCCGTAACAAAGAGCTTCATATCCCTGTTAATAACCATCCTGTTAGCAAAATGAAGCCAAGCCTGCAAAGCTTTCAAATTTCAGCACAGGATTTTTTTAATTATGAAGCCTTCAGTTGAGATGCCAAGCTTCTGTCAAAGGGTGTGAGAGAGTAGTCTGCATACGAGGACTTGCAGTGGGAACTGCACTGAAGTAAGCGTACAATCCCTTTGTCAACCGTTTCCCTTTGGCTTTATCCTGTGGGAAGTAGCTTTACATTCAGATTCAGACTACAAGGGATTCTACGAAAGCTGAATTTCTGCACTGGCCGTGCTTATTCTGCGGCGTGTCACACTCCCCGTGGTGAGGGCTAAGTTCTCCCTATTTTCTGCAGCTTCTGTCTAATGCAGACGGAATTCCTCCTTCTCACAAGGATTCCAGGAGAAAGCAAAAGCAGAAAGCAAGGGCAAGTGGAGACAAGTGACGCAGTTTACCTTGGACTCCCTGTTTTGAAACACTTGCCAAGCTCACTGAGGTAATGGTTGTGATTTGGTTGAACAGCAAAATCCATATCCAGCCTGTTTTTGAAAAGTGCAGTCAGCAGTGCAGGATTCCTCTCCTCCGTCTGCATTAATAATGTCACTGCTCAGTTCTTAGTTACAGATATTCGTGATGATACAGTGGGACAGAAATATACAGGAGTCCAGGGTGTTTTGAAGTAGTAGCTCTAGGAGTCAGTAAAATAATGACCTATATCTGTATGGGAAACATTTTTCCTGGCCATTTTCATCCTCAATGTCCTTTACAGACCTGAAAGCCGTATCTCTTTGAACTGTGGCAATGCAGAGCAAAAAGCAGCTTCTCCAGCTGAGGCTGCAGGGAACGCTCTGCTATGCGGGGACTGGAAGCACGAGGATGAGCAGAGCTTCTCACCCATACCTCTTTCTCTGGATAAAGAGTTTCCTGTTAACTTGCTTTCACTTCTTTTTTTTCCCCTCCCTAGAAAAGAATATAGCAGTGGAAGAAGGTAAAAGGTCTGCCAAAGACTCCTTTTCTCTTGCCGTTTACTTGCAGGTAAATGAACCTGACCTACCACTTGCTGAAATCTCCTTTATGTAAGATGAAGGCACCATTTGGGATAAACAGAAAAAGAAAAGGTGAAGAAAGAGGCTTTCTTCTTCATACGTAAATTTTCTGTAATGTAAACAAAACTTGAAATTAACCTTGCCTGTGATTTCAAATCATATAGTTTATTATTTGCCCCCTACTATTTTCTTAATGCTCTGGACATCCACAGTCCAGGTGAGTCACTGCAATCAAAAGGACACTCTGAGACAGGGTTTTGTTGACCGATTCTCAGCCATTTCTGTGGATTAAATGATGCTTCTGAAAACCTGAAAAGATGACACAAATCTTCAGAGTTCTGTCCATGTGAGTTGATACCTGCAAACAGTGCCCAATGAACTCCTTAATGCTTTTTTTGACTTTGTAGTTATCGCAGTCCAATTTATTGAAACAGATTTACTCGTATGGAAAAATAACAGGCATTGTATGGCTGCATATATAATACATAGGTACTGCTTTCTTTTTCAGGGAGTTTAAAGAAGACATATGACTTTGATGTTACTGAAGCTTGTGTCATAATCATCAAATGGAGCTGGTGCCAAATAAACCAGATGGAGCTTTCAATCAACAAACTGTATTTATTTTTTATATCTGTGACTTATTTGTCATCAATGTAACTTCTAATAGGACAAGGTAAGAAGAGAGATCTGCTCCCAGAGGAAAAAGAGAGCCATTAGAAGCTCATGCCTTTTTATTTGACTAACAGCACAAATAGATGATGTGCAAACAACAGTACAATACCCAACTCCAGCTGGAAGGGACTTGCTTGGTGCTTTCTACTGAAGCAGAAGGAAGCATGAATGGTTACTTCATCCTCCTGTGCTATGAAAAATTGCAGAGCATTTCTATTTATCTTTGCACATATTATTTATTAATTATACTTGATTACATTACTATACTACCATGTTTGTTTTCTCTTTCTTTGCAAGAATATGCAGTGTAGCTTTGTGTCCATCTTGAACTTTTTTTATATATGTGTTTTTATATACTGTATTGTATCCTTCCTGTAGTAAGAGAGAGACAAAAAGTATGGAGGAGTTTGATAAATAACCAATATGTGTCACTTTTTTGTATGAAGAGTGACTTATGAAAAAGCCCTATGGCTATGACTTGTTTTGGCCTTCTAGAGAGAGACAGGGAAAGACAGAGAATATATATAAAGGAAAAATAAACTCTTACTTAAACTGTTTGGGTTTTTTCTAAATGTCTCTTCTCTCCATCTCTTTTCTCTCTCTCTCATTCCGCTCCCCCCTCCCCCGCAGTGGTAGTCCTTGTCTTTTCTGCTAAGTGAAAATGGGTGATCCAAAATAATACGCTATTCAGTTTCTTTTAGCATATGAATGTATCAGGACTACTACAGGAAAAAAAGCTTCCCTGAAAGCTGTTCTATCTTATGTGTAATTTCCTCTGCTCTTTTCTTTATTCATACATGTCCTCCTAAAAGAAGAAAAAAACCTGTATGTGGCCTAGGATGTATTTTTTGTTATTGAGACGGATGAAAATTCTGTATGCCTAATGCTCTCATGTTGACAGAGAACAAGCAATACTACGCATTCCTTCCCTTCACCCGTGCAGTTCTCTCTCCACCACGTCCCTACACTCCTCTAATGCCGGAGACTTTCCGCTGCACTTGCATGAGACTGCAGGTGTGGGTTGGGACCTGCTTCCTTTCCTTCAAAATACAAAGTTAGAACACAGAAAACAAGATTTTTCTGTTTTATGTTAATTTTAACAGTTTGATTTCCTAAAGATAACTTTTAAATATGATCTGATTTTTGTCTTACAATGTGGGATGTTATTAGAATCTCATGGTAATGAGCCAAATGAATTGTAAGAGGAGGTTTTTCTACTTGATGTTGTAAATACATTTAATATATCACCACAATTGATTCTATCTGTAATTTTCCAATAACACTTTCTAACACATGAAAGACTGAGTTTAAGTCTGAGATACGAGGACCCTTCCATGCAGTTCAGATTCTATGTGAGAAGAAGTTAATGTCTGACCACGGGGGAGTCACCTCTGTGGATTAATCTGGTGGGCTCAGTCCAGCCCTACTCACCTCTCCAAACCCAGCACTATAATCAGCAAGTCTCTACACAGAGTTGAAGAGTTAAGCAATCACGATGACTTAACCATCAACTTGACCTTTAAGATCCCTTCAGAACAGGTTTGATCCACGCTGATTTACTTTCTCTCCCAGACTATCAGATCTGTACTAAAACCCTGATTGACCAGAAGTCATTTTTTGATGCCTTATGTTAGCAAGGTCCCATGGCCCCAGGTGAAAACAGTGGTGAAAGTCACACCTTACTGAAATCAAAGGGAGGATTGCTTTCAGTGGAACTGGGATTTCACCCAGCAAACCCAGCTGACAGTGCTCTGAGTCCTACCTGATGGTATGTGAATCCTTCTGGGGTGCCCACCATATCATTATGTAAAATGTATCCTGCAAGCTACTATGATGTCTTCGTGACACTAATGTGCATTTAAAAATAGTTTTTATTAAAAAATGTACAATGATGACATAAATTATTTACTGGGCTACTACAAAATGCTGTGTCGTCTGACATGATAATTATATTGTTCTGTCATTCCTTTGGTAATGAAAGGCTTTACTTTTTTGCAAGTTATTTTTCACTGAACACGAGGAATACAACATATCAGGAAAAAAAAAAGTGAAAACATTAAACAGTTATGTTACAGGCATAGGGGTAAATAACATAGACATTTATGGTATTCACTGAAGCTTACCCTTGGATTTCCCTAACTACTTCTGAGTAGCTCTACTCACTTTGTTTCCTCCCTTACAGTTCCTTCAAAAGGCATTTCCATAACTAGCCATTTTCTGGGGCAGATGAATCAGCTCCCTTTGAAACTCCTCCCTTTTTTAACCTCGTAGGAGTAGTTTTCTACCTATCTCTTGATTCAGGTAGGATGGATTCTTTGCCAAAAATACCGAGGAGCTAGACCTCTCTCTGTCCTGTTGCAATGGAGGCGAAGCACTGATACATAACTGCCTCACTATATGCCAACTATATATAACAATAGTGCTAGGCCAGTGCTACAAATACATTTTACTTATTCTGATTCGACTCTTTTTCTGTCATGCACGAAATTTTATTTACTTAGGAAACAACTTGAAAATGAATCTTAAATACCTACACCTATGTACCTACTCCAGATATTGAGGATAGGATATGACAGAGTACTAGGAAGTGTATGGAAATAAAGTCCTAAAGATCACAGAATAATACCCAACCCAATTAAAATTATAAAAGACAAAGTTCTGAGCACACCCTTCCCAAAGCAGTGCCATATGCTACATATGACCTCATCACTGAATTTTATACTTACATGGTGCTCCAAGTATGGTATAAGTGGGTATATTCTCAGGCATGATGCTTTCTCCAAAGCCGTTTCCTTTTTTGTGACATGCAAAACCAAAGAGTCTTTTTCACATATAACTTATTCTTATCCAGGCAGAAACAGAAAGAAATACCATCTGACGACTTCTGTTAGGAGAGAGAGAGCATCTTAAAATTTAAGCGGTCAAGTTGAAATACTCCTGGAAAACTTACAAGTGGTCTTGGAAACAAAAAGATCAAGTTGTTTATAATGTATTCATTTTTATGTATTAATATTAGATATATAAACATATACATTACTATATATTATGATTATGTAT
>NW_010526850.1:92109-125800 GCF_000687285.1 Phaethon lepturus
ATATTAATTTGTTATATGTCTTTGTATACTATACCATACCAATAATATATAGAATATATAAGTATTCATTTCTATGTGTTTTACAGCATGTTATATAAACTATATAAAAATTATTATATATAATTATATATATGACTGTAGTACAGTCATTTACGTAATATATTCCCACATTCCCTAATGAATGATTCACTGTATCTCCCAGGCAGGATTTCTAGGATATTATTATATTGTGCTAGCATGGGTACATTCTGCAGGCACCAGTTTGCCACCAAAGACACTAATCACGGAACAAAGTGCTATAGAAACTCATATTGATGTTTTGCCTTTTGAAAGGAAGTAATTGACAGCAAAGCATATTTCAAGGTCTGGTTGCCAACATACTCAATTAAACAGAATTTGGAGGAGGAGGAGGAGGGGGATGGCTGGAAACTCCCAGTCATACTACAAATGCCAGCTATCTGTTGTCAGAGACCTGGTGACGTTGAACCAAACTGTGAAATATGTGTAATTCTTCTAACATATCTGATGATGTAGCACCAGATTTTTTTTTTGTGTGTGTGTGTGCATGTGACTGCTTTTGACCATGACAGGTTTTCATAAATCTGGTGTCATTATAGAACACATGACTTGTGTCACCACTGCTACAACAAGAGAAATCCATCACGGATCAAAGTGCCAGGAAAAGTCCTATTCACTATATAAGCCCCACTTAAGCTTTCCAAATACAGTTTGAGTGGAATTTAAGTGGGCCATAGGCCATGTTTTGCTTCGATACACAGGCATGAATTTTACACTGTGAAAACAAACTAAAATATAAAGCATTTTCTAATCTAACACGGAGCTATCTGAAGTCACAAGGCCATCTAGAGCTAGATATCTTTGCCAGTATTTTACCTTGAATACTATGTTATTTTTTCTAGAATACAAAGCCAAACAATAAAACAGTCCAATATTATTTTAATACTTTTAACGTTGGACCTTCAACCTACATACTATATTATATCTATCTGAACAGAGTTGTCTATAACCTGCTCAGATCACAAGCTCCTTGAGCAAGGATCCTGCCTATCTCCTTGTTTATACATTGTCTAGAGTGCTACAAGATACATAAAAACTTTTATTCTGTGAAAGATCCATTATACTCTGAAAAAAAACATTTATTTATTTGTATATGTAAAAAATATATAAATGTTTAAACAGATATATATCTATCTGCTTACAGGAAAGGGGTTGTGTTTCTTCACCATAATACTCCCTGCCTTAAGAAAACTCTTCAGATAGTACTGCAACATTCTTTTTTCCCTCACCATATTTAACTGCAATGCTAACTGTTATTTGTAATGTGCATATTATAATAAATGAAAGTGTAGGGCCCTTTAAAATAATTACAGAGTGAAAAAACATGAAACTTGACTAATAATTTAAAGTCTATAAAGACATTTATGTCACCCCATTCTTTGCAATGAGCAAAATCCTGCTTGTGATTGATTTCAGTAAAGATTCCAGCATCTGCCTTCTTTCCCAAATCTTAAATGTGTTTACTTTACTCAGCATTGCAGCCTATTATACTCCCTTGTTTTAATGCACTGAAGTAGGAAACTATGTACCTCTAGATACGAAAAATCCCCACTGAGCTGCTTTGAATCAGCTATGTGATCCTAAAGATCTTTTTTTATTCCACTGATATTAATTTTTCCCCATTTCAATAAAACAATGGAAAATAAAATACTCTGTTCATCAAAGCACATGTACCTAATTTCATGTAATGTTTCATTTGAAATTGTCTCATTTTATTCTCTCTGATTCTGTTAAAAGAATCACTATAGTGGGAGAAAGTCAAACTACAGATTATATTAGGCCGAGGCAAATGGTATTCACCTTTTATAGTCCCTATGTTTTATAATGAAGATACTTCATTGAAACAATGATGCATACTTCAACAGTTCCCTGGAGAGCAGTGAATCCTGTTTGGAGAGATTCATGAATATGTGCATTAGCACAATCCAACTGGAACTTGCCCTCAAAAACGAACCACAAGAGAAGCTGATCAGTTCCCGCTTATGTATATAATCAGGAGGTTATCATATTATCTCCCCCTCCACAGGGAAAAGCAGATGCATATTCTTCTACCACTTTAAGATGAGAAATGCCAAAGGAAACAACAACCTCCCCCTCCTTACACTTTCAGTAACATTTACTGTATGAATCCAGAAAGACCTTTTAGAACAGGAGGAGGAGAATTAACGATGAGTTTCTCTAAATGAGGATTTATTTTGCATACGATTAGTCATAGTGTAAACCTTTTAAAAAAAATTACATCTGCATTAATTTAGCCAAGGCCATCAATAAACCTGAAGTGAGTTCAAAGACTGCTATAGATGGCAGGAGAGGAGACAAACATTTCACAGAGTCAAGGCTTGCAAAGATATACATGAAGCTCTGTGTCCTGAAGATGAATGAGGAACACTTGGCAGTTCTTGAAGCAGTAGTTTATTTAAAGTACAAAGAATTCAGTGAAAAATACTTCTGGCCAGCAGTTGGTGCCCGGCTTTCAAGAAAAATGGCAGACCACCACTAAGCTAGTGACAATGATAAAGAATAGCCACATAGATTTGCAGATTTATCTTTAGGTTTGTAGCAACCTCAGCTCTATGAAAAAGAGTTTAGCGATGAGACTCCTTACCACCTTCGCAAACAAACTAAACAGAGCTACCGCCTTATGATGGTGCATATTATTAAGTGGTCGCCACGTATACCGGACAGTAGCAATAAGCTTTATCATCCAAAATAAGCAATCATTTGATCTGAGCTTGGCAAGATTACACAGTGCAATAAAACAAGAAAGAAGAAACCTAAATTATCGATCATCTGCTGGGTGAAACGTGCCACTGCCTTATTCTCACCTCTCTATATCTCCTGAGTCTGTACCACCTGTACCCATTTATATTGGTAGCTAATGGTGCTAAATGCAAAGTAGAGTTTGCTTAAAAAGATACCTTCAATTCTACTATGGCTAGGAAAAATCCCGATGCTACTAACTGGCATGTTTAATTTAAGCTGTCATACAGTCATTACTAAGACATCTGTGAGAATGAGTTTGGAGAAACTCTTACGAGACATGGCTTTCTCTCACCAAAAGCCACAAAGGTTGCAGCTTTTTTATTTTTGGTTTTTTTTCAAGTACATATCAGGAGTCCAGCCTTGTTCTGTGCAGCCCAAAGATCCTGCATACAAACGCTTTCTGGATGCCTCCAGTCTTTTGTGTGCTGGAAGCAGAAAGTCACTGCACCTGTATGTGCTAGTTTTTTCACTTTCAGGGGAGAGGCATTACGCCTTCTAAATAAGATATAAAAAGGAGGCATAATTATACCCTCTGAAGAGGATATAATCCCATAATTGTGCAGGAGAGCTATCCTCAGATTGCACCACAGACCATACTTGCATGCCTGATAGATTAACACTGGGCTCAGCTTCTAGTCTGAGGGGATTATTTTTACTTAAATGCTGGTTGAATGTTGTTGAACACGTGTGTTCACATATGTGTGTTTGTGTGTATGAAGTGCCCCATTCACCAATGCAGATCTGCTGCCCGGTTAGTTTTTATGCACATACACACAGATACACAGAAAACAAGCACTTGAAAGGCTCAACTGTATCTTTTTTCCCACAGCTAATAATGACTCTTCACCATACAAAAGAAAACCAATTTTTTTTTTTTTTTTTTACATAGAGGTGGGGAGAAAGGCTAGCAGGTTTATTTTGCTTAACTTGCTGTGGTGTGTCACATTCAACTATAACACAACTATTACAGCATGTCACCAAATAACCAGCATAAGCAGATGTGCTGTTCCACGTCGATGTTTAGAGACCAGGAACAGGGCAATACTTATTCCTAGCCCCACATGGGCACGCACGTGCCTATGCACAGCGCAAGAAAGTGTTTAAATGAAAAGAAATATTTCAGCATACTGAATAATTCACCACTCCTAGGTCTCTTTTTGCTGGGTGTATCATTGCACAAAAGTACATGCATGTAAAATGGCAAAACGCAGAAAATTCTGGTGTTTTTCTGGGTGCAGTAAGAAGACAACTCAACTATTATATATATATTTTTATATCTGTATCTATATATGCTTTCATCCCTGCTGTCTGCAGAATTTTTGAACTTGTGCAAAAAACCAGTTTTCACCCATGTAACAGTGATGTTTGGTGAAGACAAAGCTTGTGCATCACAGCAGGGGGACAAAGGAGGGGAGGGGACAAAGGCCAAAGGGTAAATTCCAATTGCTGAGACATGTTTTTATGAGTTGAATCTTAACCATGTGATAAGCAGCATTCAGATTCTGAGCCAAGTGTCTGGGGGAACCTTTGCCAACCACTGTACTGGTTTGATAACTGGTTGACAAAAGCTGTGCTCCTCCTTTCCAGTGGCTGCTTGCTCCTGTTGTTCTAATTTTCAAATGGAAAGTTAGGTAATTAATATGTTCCTTCAGCCTTTGGAAATGGGGACGAAAAGAAGCACTTGGTTTCTGTTGTATGCATGGCATTTACTTCTGCTTCATACAGTACCTTTGGTTCACAGGATATACAGGAGAGAGAAGAAAGCTGGTGGTACCTTTTTGGTAGAAAGAATGCAGAAGGAAGGGACCTACGTTACATGAGGTGCAAGAGCACTGTGGGCAGGAACTGCAAACACCATGTGCAAACAGGTAAGAGCAGCAGCTTTTGCAACAACCGGTGTAGCAGACTTTCCACCACCTCTTACCCATCTCACCCAAATAGGATAGGGAGCAACCAAGACTTTTGTCTTCTTGACAGATCCTTCTCCTACTGGTGATCGACCATACTTCTCTTAGTCTGGTTGTTTGATTGCTATGTCAGTAGGAGTGCACAAATCCTGCATCCAGGTAAATGATATTGGTAATGTCCTCTTATAGGATGGATACCTTAATTGTAGCTGTGCTGTGGCTGAACTGATGAAGATCTGCTAAGCACTGTCTCTGCAGAAGCCTATTGGTAGCTCAGCCAGAGGACGAGGAACATGGGGTTTTGGTAAGCAGAGACACCATCACTGTTGAAACTCACTAAAGTTGCCTCATTAAAAGAATTTAATAAGCTAAGTGAGAAAAGTTAGCTGACGGCTATATGTCTGGCCTTGCTAAATCAAGTTCCCTGTTGATGTAATTTTTCGATGCAAATGAGTGCATCTACACCAGTTTATGCTTGCAAAAATATTAATGTGTTGGTTTTGTACAAGTTGTAGAAGTACTGCAAGTGATAGCACAAATTAGGCCAAACAAAAATAATGAGCCACTTAAATGTTGTGTTACTATATATGAAAGAAGGTTTAGAAAAGAAGGTCCTCTCCTTGTCCTGTTCTCAAAGCTCTGTGAACACTGACAGTAATTTAATATAACCAGAACCCACCCACACTGTTTGACTCCTGTGTTTTGACAGACAATTTACCAGTTCCTCAGTGGCTCTAAATCCACAGAGTTTCATTTCAGTCACTGGAGCTACATCAGTTTATTCCACTTATGGACCTGATCCAACACCTTCAAAGAGCTACAGGAGAAGAAGATTTCTGCCTGTTTTGTCCTGTTTTACACTATCTGCTCCCCATGTTTTCTCACATAAGGGTATGAGATAGGACATAATTTTCTCATCAATTACTGTTACAACCACCAGATTCCATAAGTGGCAGAAAATATGCCATGCAAGCCTGATTCTGAAATAAGCACCTCAAATGAGTAAATGCTACTGACTTTTAAGGACAATTCACTTGAGGTTATGTTTATAGGATTATCACTGGATTTTGTAGAGGTGTGAAGTACAGTCTACTTCAACAGTAAAATTTATTAATGGGAGTAATTGACATGTATCTTTTGATTATGAGCAGAGCTGTAACATTCACATTCAAATATTGATGACATCCGTGTGTCCCCTGAAGGTCCAAATCTTTCTAGGTGCTTCAGGGGAGATAAGTGAGCTTAGCAGCCTGAAGAACTAGTCCTTTTATTAGCTCTCGTGAAAGCTTCATATTTGTCCTAGAAGAATCAAAATGTGGTAATTGGGCACAGTTTTCCACCTCTTAGGTTTTCATTGCAGTATCTTTCTTCTGTACCAATTGTATAATTGAGTTTCCTTATTTTGGAATGGGTTCACTTGACCCCAGAATAACCTAAAATATTACTAAGATTATTTTCACCATTTTATAAGGAAAAATGATTTCCTTTACCCCTAGTGTCAGCAAAATAATAAAATATTGTTGCTTTGCTGATAGCACACCAGACAAAAAACGTAAACCTAAATAGACTATTTGCAATGCTAAAAACCGACTCGAACAGAAAGAAAAATTAACTTTTAGATTTTGTTTAAAGCAGAAATATTAAATAATCTACAAAGTCAAGCACTGTTAAAAATCTCCTTATTTTAAAACAGAGAACATTTGACAGCATTGAAGCTTTCACATAGCTAAACAAAAGCTTTCTGAGGGAAGTTTCGGAAGGAATTGCTTTATGCTTTGTCCATATACTAAGTGCCCTCTACTGCCAAAGGAACTGTACTACAGAAAGAGCGAGCGCTTGTCTGCAAGCACCAAGTAAAAATCCACCCGGAGACTGATAGAAAGGAAGAATTTCATACTTCCTGCTATTACTTTTCAGGCTATATGTAGTTGGACTTGAAAGCTACCGTCAATAGGATTTCCTTTTTAATAAGAAGAAAAGGAGGTGCAAATCCAGTGGCGAATGGAAATATGTACACAATTATTTCTGCTGGCAATGTGGGTTTTTCCTTTCTACAGCTTGCCGTCCTCCACTGGTTTCTCTACCTATCCATGATGTCTATTTTGGCATTTGAGAGACATATTTCTCAAGACCAGCTGCCATCCTGCCCAACGTGCATGCAAGATTTACGCTTGTGCCCAAGTATGAAGCCCCATCGGGTGGAAGACGGAGAGAAGCTGTCCCTCCCCGTGGCGCTGGCGGGGTACGATGGCTGGGGAAGACAGGGAGGTGCACTCAACGCTGTGTGCACCCCCACCCCACACACAGGGAAGTCCTTCTGGGGCGCAGGAAGGTGTCTGAGCCAGGAGGTGCTCCCGTGGGAAGGAGCGCTCCGCCTGCCGCCTTAAAGCCGCTCGCCACGTGCAGCCCAGCCTCGGACCAGCCCTCGGTGGGCGACTGCGCATTCCCTACGGGCCTTTTGCTCTGCATTTCTCAGCAGGGCAACTCTCATTTTTAACAAGCTCGTATTGGTCAACAAAGACCAAAAATGACTTAGGAGTTTCTGGGGTTTTCTCTTCCACACGAAGCAGTTGGATTGAGAAAATGCGTGTCTCCAGTATTTGGAGACACAGATTTGATTGTGAAACGTTCTGAAACCAGGGGA
Source organism: Phaethon lepturus (assembly GCF_000687285.1). Taxonomy (NCBI): domain Eukaryota; kingdom Metazoa; phylum Chordata; class Aves; order Phaethontiformes; family Phaethontidae; genus Phaethon; species Phaethon lepturus. The sequence goes on from NW_010526850.1 coordinate 99,502, forward strand.
AAAAACCCCAACTGCTCATCTTCCAAACAGTTACAGTGACTCAACAGAAGGCTAAAAAATGCATGTTTATGTATTATAGGTAGTCTTAAGTGCATTTAACAAGTTGTGTAACAAGTTATGTTGCGTATGTTGTAAGAAGAAGTTGCACACGTATTAGTGCATATATTTTTTTTTTAGAATTGTGTGTTTGTACTGGTGGTTCTTACAGTCACCCCGGCCAAGCTGTGAACAAACATAACATCTGAAGTCCCTAATCAGATTAACCTCTCATTCTCCAGCACATCTGGCACTGCAATCATATTCCCCAACAGGTTCCCAGCTCCTGCCCAGGTCTGTTTGAGGCAGGGTACGGTGGTGGCTTTTGAATGATGCAGGAATCCGGCAAAAGTGGGAATTGCGGCCATTTTTCATTGGCACAGAGGCCCCACTGGTTACCGAGGCGACAACTGCTGAGGGTCCAGTCCCATCTCGGGGACCGCGGAAGCGGTTGGGAGTTTCTAGTGCTGCATATTTACAGGCGATGGCCAGTGTTTCATTACAAAGAAATATCTGAGAAATTACATTTTTGTTGCTTTTTTCTGCTTTTACTGATTTACAATATGAAAGACATTCCATAGACCTGTGTGACCTCAGGGTGATATTGAAAAATTGTAAAAGCAAGAGCTCAGCTATATTCTCTGCTCTTCCTCATGAACATACAGCATTATTTTCTACAGTATATTCTGAAGTGCCGTGTCCATTCTGGTTTAAACAAGGCAAACTACAGAGATGAGTTTGCTCTCTTTGGGAATGGTTTTGAAACCAGTTTCCCTTATGAAAGTATGGGATGCTACTATTTAATGATTTTTGCTTGGACTTAACAGAATTCTGCAAAAAAATTTAAAGCGAATTAACTCTATAGGTTCATCAGGTTGTAAAGTCAGTTCTTGGACTTGTTAGCTAAGAGTCCTCAATAAGCAATTCATATTGAAAATGAACAAATTTATACACTGAACATAAGGAAGCAGGTGTTCCCAACTATCTTTTGCTTCTAGAAATACTCTCATGTTTTACCATGCAATTAAAATTATACCAGCCATATGAGATAGAGCTGAATTATTTTACACTATATATATATATATATATATGGCACTTCTGTGCATGTAAGAGTTACAAGGCTGCCTGCTCTTGGAAGTGAAGTGCTTTGTTTCTGTACCAGTAATTTTCAGCATGATAATGTTGCTTCAAGCTTTCCAAGAGCAGGACATTGGCCCTCATCTCAATGCAAAACTCCAGATGCTCAACAGATTTTATTATTTGAACCTCTATGTTCATTTTATCTTTTGTTCTCTGATGAGAGTGGCAACAAAGGTGTTGATCATTTCCCACCTCTATTGATGGATTTTGTTCTGAATGCAATAGTTTGAGCTGACAAATTTGATTACAGGGAGAAAACCAGGCACTAAAGAGCTCTTCAATGTACTGTAGGCAGACTGAACAAGAAGCTGTGACTGCAAGTGGAAGTTGGACAAATTCAACCGAGCAAGAAACTATGTATAAAACAAACAAAAAAACCCCCTGTCCTCCAAGTAATACCAGCTCTTAGTGTCTTCAGAGATGCCTCCTCATCACCTGTCTTTCCCCGGCCTGACCTGAGACCCTCATGTAGGAGCTACCACCTTTCCAGCTCCCTAGCAAAAAAGGACACAGTGCATACGTTGTTTATGGTAGCTCTCTCCTGGAAGACCATAAAATTTTGTAAGCTCCAGCTGTTTGAAGCCAAGATACCACGTACCCTACTCCTCTATGCCAGAGACTGGCACTTCCCAGAGACACAGTCTTACCAGTAAAGAGTGGCTCAGCTCCCCCATCCTGGCTGAAGACCTCACTTTGCTTTGCCTTCTAACGTTGGCTTACACCCACTGCTCTCCCGCTTGGTCTCTCTCATACATACGCACACACTCTCTCCATATGTATACGCTTATGTTACAGATTCATATGGTAAGTCATATGCATTCCAATGATATGCATTACTTCAAGTATTTTTGCACTATGTAAATATTCTGTACATGCAAATACATAGCTATCATTAATAGTCCCTCACACATTCCCTCCATCCTGCTTTTCATTAACTTGTTACCATGCAATTACTCAAAGGAAACAAAGGTTGTAGTCTGATTGGCTTAGCAGATGCACAACTGAATGTGTAGAAACTCCAAATGTTACCCATGGTTTCTAAACAAATACTGCAGGGGTTCAACCTTAAGAGCTCAACCTTCAAGCCACTAAGAAAACCTCAGCAAAGGATAAGGAATGAAGCAATTTTATTTAAAAGATACAATATTTTAGCTGTATTGGAGGGAGCCATACAAACCTCAAAGTCCTCTCCATGTCAGGCTATTAAAGAGTATTTAACAGGAGATCAGACCATAGAGAAGCTTCTTCTCAGTCTGATTGCAGAAGATCTCAATAATTCCTAGCTGAAGCTTCGATAAATGCTAAGAAAGATTGACATTACTATGATGAAAAGTCATACACAAAAATACTACAAACTACAGTCCTGCTTATATCAAGCAGTAATGGGGTGAACCTCCCCTTTTTTTGAAGAATTAAACAAGAGAATTTAATGAATGTTGATCAACTGCAGTTAATGGCAGAAGGATCTTACCAAACTATCTGATGAAAATAAAAATTTGCTTGATAAAGGCAATATTGTTGATGTAATAAGATCTCGGAAGCATTTGATGTGCTTGTTTGAAAAATTGCATTGGGGATCCAGAACTATATAAGTGTTTTACATATTATGCAAATTAACCATCAGCTGATGGCTCTTGAAGTCTACTTGTAAGTGGCAGTTATCTTTCTGGTATTGTCTCATTGGCATTTTTTCCCACATGGTCGTATTTTTGTTAATTACCTGTAGAAAGCATCTAGTCATATAACTTCTGTTAAAGTTTTCATATAAAGGAAAGACTGAGAAGCCATAAATAAGGATAAAAAGCAGATAACTGATATAAAAGGATCTGCATTGTACAGGAGGTAGCACTGTCAAATATGTGCCTCAATGCCAACAATGAAAAGCTGTTCATCTAGAAGAAAATGTATGTCATATTTAGAAGAAGGGAATTCTGGATTGTAAGATTTTAAGTCAGTATTTCCAAAAAAAGAAGAACTAATGTTCATGGCAAACAACTGAATATATGTCGTTTCTGAGTAGCCATTGTGGCTACCATGAGTAGGGATACGATTCAGTAAAACAAAAAAGAATATAGTTGAAGGTTATATTGCCTTGATATTGGAGCATCTGTTGTTGGAATGCAACACTGTTGTCCACACGTTAAGGAAGCTGTTTAAAAAAATCTGAGAGGGTTCAGAAAAAAAGTAGAAAATTGAAAAACTGCAAAACATGAATGTAAATATTAAAAATGCTTGTGGTATGTTATTAACTTGATCAGTTCACACCTGAGTCCAGAGTCATGATCATCCATAATATTTCTGTTGACTCAGTCTCTGTTTCTAGTTTGGGATGAATCTACTGCTTATTATCATGCAAAAATTTCTTCTTGGGGTAGTTTAAAAGATCTGATGTTCTTGACCTTCACTACCATTGACTGTATAATTGGAATTTGTTCCCTCTCAATATTTCTAGGAAAAAGTTAGCAATAGAACAAGCACAAGATGCAGGTGCAGATAAAAAGTTGCTAAATGTCACCTTAGCTAATAATTTCTTTTCCATAATTAGAGCCTGGAAGTTGCTGTATTTTATCCTGTATGTTCAGGAATGAACAACATAGATATTTCCCTCTTGCCTTCAGAAGCACATCTACACACAAGCTCTGCCTCCGTGCAAACATGTCTGGTGTGAGAAAGGCCAGATAGCCTATCTGGTGTGGATAGCTGGCAAGCTTGCGTTTGCCTCTGCCACAGCAAAGTATGGAGTTAAGTGACGACCGTCAGAGGCAAGGAAGGGCCTATAGTACAGAACCACCAACTTGGCTTGAGCTACTTGCTTAAATCTGAATCTGGACATTGCTACCAAGGCAGCAGAAGTAAGACTTTGAACTTGTCAGAGAGAAGGTCAAAAGAGCAGATTTTCTCAAATCTGTAGTTATCTACATGGGGAAGAGTACTTTGAAAAATGCACAGTTCTTCAGTCTAGCAGAAAGATATGATAAGATCCAACACCTGGAAACAGAAGCGAGAACAATTCAGACTAGACATAAAGCTCGTATTTTTAACAATGCGGGTAATTAGGCATTGTGAACTAGCAAGTCAGGACTGCAATGGACTTTTCATCACCAGAAAATGTTAAGATTGGGTATTTCTCTAAAAGATATGTTCAGTTCAACCACAGCTGCAAGACTAGAAGCAGAAATTAATTCAGGGAAGTTCTTTGGCTTATGTTATGTGGAAAAGGAGTAGATTAGCATAGATAATCATAGTATTCCATTTTGCCTTAAAATCTGCATACTTGTGAGTTTGAAAAGAGAAAATGCAAAAGGTTTGTGGAAAAGAGTTCAATTAAGTAGACATAATAAGAATTTCTATTCTGTGTATGCACTTCTCTCTCTCTAGTGCAGCTGGGACTCTACCCATTATATTTGAGCAGACTTGCACCAGTATTGACCAGTCCATTTGTTCAGGAGCTGGTATATTGTACCTCCAGCTCAGTTTCCACCGTGGATCCACTGCACTTCCTTAAGCAACTGCACGAAGTTTAAAACAGGACAAAGTTGTCTGTTTTCTCCAGGGTCAGCAATACGACGCAAAATAACTAAGAGTGAAAACTGCAAACTTAGGTAGACTAGAAATAAAGAACTAAACATCTACTTAGACCTGTAAGTTATATAGTGGTGCCACACTTCAAAGCAGTAACTTAACCCATGATTCTGACAAGTTTGTCTGCTTGATTCTCTGCTTGCCCAAGCACTGAAATGCCAGTTCAGCAGATGACCTGAACCACCCATTCCTCTTTCCTGATGACCAAAATCTAAATGATATTTCCAGAAATGTCATATTCTTTGCACCGTTTTTCCCCTTTTCACAGCTCTTGCAAATCTCTCAGACATCTGGAATTCTAGACCGAGGACCAAATCCTTCATCTCCCACAATAGCAATAAACTATCAGAATTTAGGATTAGAAATAGGTTGCAGCTGCCACATATAATGCCACATATAACGCAGAATGGAAAAAGTCAGCCTTTACTGCTTCTCTAAGAAAAGAAAAATTAACCCTTGACTTGCAGTTTAATAGCCACCTCTTATTTGAAGCACTTTTTCGTCTGTTATTTCCAGGAAGAAAAAGCTCAGAACTACAGCCTGCTCACACTTGCTGCCAGTTAAACTTTTAGGGATAGTTTTAGAACTTTTGAAAAAGTAGAAGTTCATCTTCCCTGAACCTGTGCATTGCCTAACAATGCCCATAATCATTTGCTCCTCATTTCATCAATTTCTACATTTATTATAGTTTTATCACATATTAGAGATAGCTAACATTTTTTGCATGGTTACCAGACCCTCTCTAATGTCAGAATGAAGCTGGGTGTATAAAGATTTCAAAGATTAGGATCACTGCATGGCTAGCACAAGTCCTATTTATTTCTAAGATATCATAGCAGCTGAGATCAGATGAGGTATTTGGGCCAGTAGGTCACAGTTTCGCTGGGAGAGAGGATGGTGTTTTCTGTGAGGGACCCTAAGCCCAAGTAAACTGGGCAGTATATCATGCTGCAAAGTATCCCAGGCTTCTCTGATGGGAGCAGAGGTGACCACTGGACATCTCAGTTCCCCCAGAGCTGGCTTTTAGAAACAGCAACACTAAATTGTGTATGCAGACAAACTGAAGTAATAATTTTCATGAACACACTCAAACATTGTTAACGTCCCTACTAAGCTTCAGATAATAATCTTTTTTGAAAATCATATACCATCTATGTCTGTTCACATGTGAGATGACAAAAGATGGAAAAATACATTATGCCACAACTCGCAAGAAACTTCCCCTGAAGCACCAACTCTTCAGCAGCAGCATGGAGTAGGTGCTTTGCACGCCTTCTCCAGCAAGTCCCCGTTCTTCAGAGCACTGCCTTTCGGTGGCTCGCACCCCCGCGCTGCCCTGTGTCCGGCCGCGAGGGACGGACAGGGCCAACAATGGCTCCATTCTACGAGACAGGAAGACCACTCATACACTAAAACGGCAACTGTCTGTACAGCATCCTCTGTGGCAACGAAATGAATGTCAGCCTTGTCTTAGGCTCTCTTTTTCATATAATTTCTGCTTTATTTTAAATGGCACCTTAGCTATACATACAACTCTTTGAAATGTAACATTCTTCTGCCTCCAGTTTCGGACCCTCTTCCTAACACCAAGCCATGACTTACACATTAAGCTGTTCGAGAGGGAAGAGCAGTCGATGCCTCATACAGACTTGCCTGGCTCATGTGTCTATTTAACCGCAGAAGCTTCCCAAGCTGTGGAGCCATGCAGAGGTGAGACTCATAATTTGGTGCACTGTAAAAACACAAACCTTCCCAGCACACCTGTATTTTGTGTGCATCCTCTGCTCACATTTCTGCAGTACTCAAAAATGTGAGAAGACCTTCACCAAAAAGAAAAGCAGTCCCTGAGACTGAGAGCTTGTGTCAGGGCACGGAGACGGTGTCACCTGAGGAAAAAAAAGCAGTTCCAAAAAAAAACCAAACCCACAACTTCCAAAAAGAAAGCGCAAGCAGCCTTCAAAGCCTGAAACAAGTGCAAGAAAATCGCTGTCGTTTGCTGTCCCACTTCTCATGGGTGTCAGGGAAGGAGCGGGTCTGGATTTGGTGTCAGAAAAGGGTGAGGAAACTGCAGACCAGAAGAGTGTGCAGCTGCAGGGACGCACGGCTGAGAAAGACACAGTGGAGGAGGAGTAAGTCAAAACAAGCTCAGTTTGGGACTTTCAAAACACAAGTTTCCTCACTTCAGCAAACCCTTTTGTGCCAAAGCATCTAGACAGCAAATTCTATCCTGGAGAAATCTTTCCCCAGTTGCTCAGCTATGTTTTTAATTCTTGCCCTTTTTCCCAAATAAGGGACCTTATATTCAACAATATCTTGGTACATACTAGTGCATATTAAGGAAAGCACAGGCTCAGTTCAGGTTTTTCTTGTTTACAATTTCAGGCTGAATTCTGCCCTCCAGTCCTGACTCCAACGGGAGTAACACTTGTGTAATTGAATACAGAATGCAACCCTTAGGGTTTCGGCCTGACCAGTAACAGAACTTTATGTGTGTTTAATTCATTTTTAGGCTTAGGCATTTTTTCAAACTGGGGCATAAGTTCTGCTCTCGGGTTAGGAATGAAAATCATAAAAAAGGGCAGAAACTTATCTTCGGTTTCAACACAGTCGTACATCCGTGCATACATACATACATAACATGGAGTGAGAAAGAGGGGGAGGAATGTCTGGAAGAGATTATTTTTAGAAAGGGTATAACCATTAGACATACTTCATTATTATGGAAAAAGTCTTCAAATCAAATGCAGTAACAAAAGAGTCACTTCTTGTTTACTGATGAGAAGGCTCCGGCGCTCGGCTGCCGCAGGGCCCTATCGTGCGGGGGAGAGCCGGCAGCGGACTCCCTCGGCTTCACGGAGAGGAGGACCAGGCCTTGCTGTTTCGAAGGCCGCTGCGTAACACGTTAGTATTTACAGCGCTGAGCACAGAACGGCCTGTTTTTGCAGATGTTTCCTTGCCTGCACATTTTCTACGGCGAAAAAGTGACAATATTTAGGGTAGGATAAAATATACCTCCAGAAAGAGACTAACACGGTCATCAGGAAGGATATTTTCAGTAAGAAACTTGGCCTACTTAAGCCTGTGCCTGCGATCAGTAGTAACCGACCTCCTCCTGAAACACTGAATTCATTCCCAAAACTACAGTAACCCCTATGTTCTCAAAGATTTACCCGGCCAAGGGAAAGCAGATACTGTACTGAATCTGAAAGCTTAGCTGGGAGGCGGGGGAGAAAAAGTGCAAAGATAATACAAAAAGAGAATTCAAAGACAAATCCATTAAAAAAATCCCTAACACTATTTGGATTCTTACTCTCTGGAAACACGTCAGAAGGCTCTTGCACCAGTGCCAGTCTGAAGAGGCAAGGAACTGTGGAACTGTGGCAAATTGTGGTATCAGTACAACAGCCAAAATTTTAGGACATTTTAGCAGATGGGGAAAGGAAGAAATTGCCAGGGTGATACAGTATTCACCCAAGTGATCTGAGAACTCATACATCAAATCGAACAGGAATGGTGCTTTGGTTTAAAGCAGCCACAGACGCAGAGAAACAAAATGTGACTAATATGACATTGATCTTCACTAAAGTCCTTGCAAATGATCCTAGTAACTGCAGGCCTGGAAGTTTATTTCTGCATCAGGTAAATAAGGAGAGACCCTAACAAAACACCAGTAGCCTTACGGGAAGAGGGTCAAGATTAACTTTTGTACAGCTGTCATGCCCCAAAATCTTTTATACTTGTTAGATCACATCAATGTGTGTATGGATAACACAGTCAGTTGATACAGTGTGACTGGATTTTCAACAGACTTTCAACAAAATCCCTCACCAAAGACTCTTAGAGAAACAAAAACTTGAAGATTAGTCATGGGCTAAAGGGAAGGTATTCCTCAGGATTAGCAACTGGTGAAAAGAAGGGAAACAAAAGGGAACAGTAAGTGGTCAATTTTCACAGAGAAGGATGATTACTGGCAGAATCCTCTGGAGATCTCTGCTGGGATTCTGCTACTCAACATATTCATAAATTATCTGGAAAATGTTAAGTAGTGAGTTAGCAACCTGTTAGTTTACAGGTGATGAGTATTATTCAGGTCTAAATCTATGTATAAAATGTTACGGGAAGGTCTTACAAGTGTCTGAGCAATAAAATAACAGACAAAATGAAGGGTAAAAACCTGGAGGAAAACAGCTTTAAGAAATATCTACAGGAGAAGAAGTTCTCATCTCAGGAGAGAGATCTTAGAGGATTGTAAGTCCTTTGGCAATGCCAACACAATAAACAAAAGGCGAAGGGAAAGTTAGGAATTATTGGAAGAAGAATCGAAGACAGAAAAAGTCATTGTGCTTGTCTAAGTCCCTGGTACAGCCATACCCTAAGCTGTGTGTGCAGTTGTGGTGAGCGATGCTGAGGAACACCAATTGGTTTCCGTACGAGAAAGACTGAATATGCCTTTGAGACTCCCAGATATGTCCTTTGTGCCTCTGCTAATAACTTCACAGCCTGCAAACTGAGACAAGTGTAAAACCATCCATCCTATTGCATACGTCCTGTAGAGAGCCTGAGCAGCACAGCCAACACGATATGCTCAGGACATACCTCATCCCATGAGAAATAACTGTCAAATCTATGCTCTATCAACTACCATTTCTGGAAAGAGTTAGCTTTACTAGATATGTGTGGTACAGGTGGTTTGTGTAAGCACAACAACACTTTGCCAGGCAGTGGATATCTACGCATTGCTGTCCAGGAAACCTACGCTGTGAGCACAGTGATTCTACCACCTTCCCAGGTGTATCCCCTCACATCTTCTCATGTTTTCAGGGCATCCCTATGGCTCCATGGCAGGAAGATCTAAACAGCATCTAGAGAGGACTCCCCGAGATCTGCACGGCTGAGGTAGGTATTGGTAAAAGGCTTTTCCGCAGCAGATGCTGGAGAGTTTTAGAGTATGCACACTCCTACACACACGTGTGCATGTCCACCTAGGTGTACATACATGTGTGTTGCTATCCCTCTATATGGCTATATAGGTGTTTGATATTAAATAGATATATAGCTGTCTAATTGTGACAAGCATACCATGTGTAGTAAATCATTTTACTAAGTCAGATTAAGGGTGCTATTACTCATGGCAATGTAACACTATCTATAATTTCTGTGTTAAACTTGACATTATAAATCCTTTAATCTGAGTATTTAAAAGCTGTTCTATGGCTCATTTTTCAAACAGCATTCCAGTTAACACGTTTACTGCTAATGAACCACTAACACATTCTCTCTTTCTTAGATAAATGCTGTTGACCAACATTATTATTTGCTCGTCAAATAATTATTTTTTTGGCTTTTTAATTTAATTGCTTCAATAAAAATATACACCAATAATGCATTTTTAATTACACTTCCCAGGTGACCTATGCAAAAAGAGGTTTTATAATGAAGCCACAATAATTAGCCTGTCACAGTCCAGTTTGGGGCTATTGTGTAGTTGTCCTTTCCATGGTTCACCTTAGCCTGACTGGAATTCTAAAAACCTTCTATATTATCTCCCATAACACTTAGAAAGGTATTAAAAATGTGTGCAGTACTGGCAGAAGCAGGCTTTCTAATTATTGTCAACTATTTCCAGTGTGACGTGGCAGATTCCCTTGAGAACTGAAACAACAGCCCACTCCAGGATTTGTAATAGGCCCTAGAGCCTGAGTAGTTGTAGGCAGAGCTGTTTCCCTCAGGATAGATAATTGGTTTACATAGCAGCTCAACATCTGAACTAAATCTATTTTTTTCTATTGTCATTTCCCTGTTAAATATACATAACTATTTGGGGGTATTAAATATGATGTGACTCACTATTTAATAGCAGAATAATTTGCATGAGCTACCTTACCTGGAATGCTAATAACTGTTATCACCCTACATTTCCATGCATAAATGATAAAATATTATTAAGGTGAAATTCTGTAGTCCTTAATCAAGCACAACTTTCACTGAAGCCACTGGGAGATTTGCTCAATTAAACATTGCAAAACATATCTCTTAGTTTGTTGGAAGTAAGATATCATCATTAAGATATTCTACCTAATGTTATTACTGGTCAGCTTATTAAATGAGAACGTATTAATGTTTTGTACAGGTATAACCAACACTGTAGGGTGCTGATCTTTTATCATCAGTTTATAAACCACTTTTATGAAATGCTCAATTACCGGAATTAATGATTAAGACACAAATATATTTACTGTCCCTGGCAATAATGTGATTCTAGCAACTAAACATCCTGAGTCTGAGTTACTACAAATATGAGAGACATACTGAGTTTATCTTTAAAATAAATTTTACTTTAAGTTTGCAAATCTAGGACCAGCACATAAAAAAACATCTTCAAAGCATGTATCAGGATACTGCAATAGTAATGTTTTCTTCCTTTAACAAAGGATGCCTTACTATTTCATGTAAAGAAGAAAAAAATTGCAGAACATTTGAATAAAACTTATTTACTCATAGCTTTTCAAGGAACATAACAAGATCCTGAGCCTGCAAGTATGGAGTACTTAAGAAATTCAGGATGCCCAGAAATCACAGGATTACATCCTAATCCTTCTGGTTAAAGATGATACCCAGCTGTGCAATGCAGCTAGAGGTTTCGTGTCTTTGACACTAAATTTGGTCATATTGGAGTTGAAGAAGCAGGACCTTAATAACAAGACTCATCCTGCATTTTCTATTCCTCCTATTCCTCCACTGATTCCAGTGAGTATCCTGGGCGCATGAAAAAGAGTATTGTGCCTGTAGCTTGTTACCTGATGTACACAAGAACTGAAAATACCACATATATTTCTGGCATACATCATTCATCACCAGCTCAGAAATCATATGGATGCTATGATTTCTAAAGCACTGATCTGTCACTCTTTGTGTCTGATGCCAAGATGTTGTTGCTGGATATTTTCTGACCCCAAAAGGAAAAATTTCAGAAAAAGGAACAGTGGGAAATCAATTCATGAGAGTGGTCAAAATGTGATACCCTGAACATTGCAAGTCTTTGTAGAAATACCTAGGGATATTTGGTCTCATAAGAGGTACAGGTCAGACCCTGCACACCATGACCATTGCTATTGATTTCAGTGTATAGAGCCAGTCGTTCAAATTCTACAGAATGCCCAAGTCCTTGTAAAAAGCTACTAAAGCATAGCAAAACCATTAAGCATGGGCTTAGCTTTAAATTTATGTGTAAGCTAAATTGAAGGCAAGAGGAGGATCTAAGTCTGCATTTGCCTACTACTAAGAATTTCTCGTGCCCAAAGCAAAGCACTGTATTGTGCTGGAAGAGGCGGCATCAGCTTCCTCTCGAGGCTCTGAGGTTGGTGTGGTTCATTCCAGAGATACAACCATCAACCTTAAATATTTTAATGAACAGTAAATATTATTGTTAAAACAAATTTAAAACTAAAACTAATATGCCTAATGTACTTAAATATGACATGGCATATGTTTTGTGTGTAGTAAGACTGAATTTCTTAGAGGAGCAGAAAGGATGAGGAAAAAAATCAGTCATGTGAGTTGTCAAATATAACCTTTTGGCATTCTAATAAACTGTTGCTTAGATAGAAATATCAAGCTATTACTAATGGCTATTAATGTGTACATGCTTCATGTAATTTTATAGTATCTTATTTTAATATCTGTAATTTTAATGAATTGCAATTTAGGAAAGAAACAATTTTCATTTACTTTATATAACATAATTATGGACCAAATTAACCCCACACTAGTCTTAATTACATTTAGTTTCATTTGGCTGATCAAGCAATTAATGTGCCACTGTATTTTGGAAGTAAAAACCAAGTTGTTATGGTCTGTCTTCAAAAAACATGTACTCATCTCAAGTGTAGCCACTGTGTAAAACTGTCCTTTGGAATATTTTTTTTTTGGTTTACTGTACGTCCGTATGTTGCAGCACAAGAATGTGAGTATAATGAGGCCCTTCTGCACCTGGGGTCCTGTTATACTATGCTGCTTAATAATCTTCCCTTCATGCCACCCTTTATCTGCTGTTCTCAGATTGTACTTGGGCTTTTCTCTTTTAATTGGGAACTAATTTTAATTTTGCCATTAGAGACGATAAAAAAGCCAACATATAAACTTGTATTTCCTCAAGCCTCTGTACCGTCACTCAGCCTTTTTTTGAAGTCAGGGCTGGAACTAGCTTTTTTGCTCTTCTGGATAAAGAATAGCAGAGGGAGAATATTTTTAAAAGACAAGACAAGAAAACCCATAAAATATTGAGCTGCATACTGATGTTCATATTCAGGTTTTCCTCAGCACTCCAATGAAATCGATGCCTGCAGAATGACAGCATGAAAACAGTGTAACGGCTTTAGGATCTGGCCCATTAGCATTTAGTACTATCTATCAGTGTGTCTAATCCTTTTCAACTAATTGCGAGAGAAAACGGCCCTTTGCAATACAGGTATGTTGTGAATCTAATTGGGGTAGTACAAGGTTATTTAAGCACAGTTCATAAGCAGGGGCATTCTCACAATAACATAGGCATTGTATTATCTGTTTACGAGGATTTGGGGATGCTTTCAGAAATCACGGGATTCATGTCATAGCAATCTCTTTATGTTATTTTCCAAATTTGAAAAAGCAGTGACTTTTCTCATGACCCTCACATTTATCAATGGAAAACAGGAGTGCATTTAATAAAACAGCATTTTATTAATGCTGCTATTTTTAGAGATTATTTTTGTAGTCTTGTTTCTTAGATGTACTTTCCAGCAACTTTCTTCCATTTAGAGGATGGATCAAGCACCAGTCTACAAGGGACTATACCAATTGCCTTGAGAGTGCATGGTGTTACTACTGGGACTAAGGCTTTGCTGGACCTCAGGAAAATCTGGGTCTTAATGTACTCTTCAGCTACTTCAGTCAAACTCTAGCACTTTTTTTAACCGAAGGAATTCAAAGCCATTTGTAAATCTTTTTTTTGTGTCCTTAATTGCAATTCCGAGGAAGCAATGGCTTTACACTTTCTTTCTCTCCAGATAATGCTCAAAGCTAAATTTCTTTCTCTGAAGAACATTAGTCAAACTGACTTTGTAAGGTCCTTTACATGACTAAAATGAGTTGGATTTGACCTTTCATTTTCGACTGGTCTAGATGACAATCATCAAGCATATCATATTATATGCAGGTCAAAAACTAGAGGCTTTCCCCACACACGCTCTTAGTAGAAGGAAAGACAGCTATTTTTTTTCCCCTATGTGTCCACCACAAATTTTCCATTTTTCAGTTGTAAAGAGTGGATGAAAATTTGGGCTAAAGGAATGAGGAAACACACATTTAATCAAGATTTTCCTGCATTTCCACTATTGGAACTGGCCCATCAGTCACTTTTTCCACCCAACAGTGTGACCAAAACTGTTTGTGGGTAGAACGATGTGGGTCACCTCCCACCCAGGCTGGGGAACAGGCTACACATGTCATGGATTGCGGCAGTTTATCCTTCTCATGCAAATAGTCTCACCAGGGTCAGCTCATTTGTGGTTAGCTGCCGAAGTTCAAAGGCTGCTGCAGACAATGCTTAGCAAATAATAAAAGTAAATCTGGCATAAAGTCACTCATGACTTCTCAACTGTAGGAGAAACTAATCTCTCCAAGATAGATATAAACTCTGTATCAATTGGAAGACACAGTAGTTTTTTGAGAATCAGGGGTCACAGTGAAGTATATCTTCCTGCACACTGATTTGGGTGAGATCATGTGGAGTGTGCGAGTGAGGGTGGAGAAGTCTGGCCCTAGAGGAATAGCCTGATCAATTGGGATAAACTCAATCGGAATTTTGCCGTTGATTTCACTGGTAGGGGAATTTTACTCTCACATGAGGCTTCACACAGTTAGAAACAGATGTTAAAGATGGAATTGATTATATCTGGTTCTCCCCTACATTCTCCCTAGTAATCTTCCTAAAACAAAAAAGGCACTATTTTCTAATTGCTGTTATATACTACATTTAAGGGAAATTTATATGGCAAAGCACAGATATATTCTGAGGCCTAAGCATACTCATTATCAGAGCAAAACACGGTGTAACGAATTGCAATTGCCTCCTATCTATTTTCTCTGTGCATAGAAAATACATTGACTACTGAGACAATAGCATTTCTTTTCATTTCTAGTGCAAACAAGCGAACCGCTGTCCCATACCCCTTACTGAAATAAGCACTATATTGACTGCTGAGCTGGAAATGTACAGGATCCTCCGCTGCATTTGCCAGCTGGCTAGAAATCTTTGGCCCATTTGCAGTGGTTTTATTTTCAAAGCGCTGCTCTGTAGTTTTTAACTTACTAACTGCAGCGAAGCGCAGGGCTCGCTTTTCCTGCAAAACCCGTCGGACACAGAGATCTTTTTAGAAAGAGGAAGGCGCAGAGTGACGGGTGAACCACAGCAAATGCAGTCCAGCCACCAGTGTGAAAATAGGGTTATGACTCCACGTGGCAGCCTGAATATGCCTCCCCAGTTGTTCTACAGCATGTGGAACATACATCAGTAAACTGCTCAAACTTTTAATAAATTGACTTTGCTTTGTAGCAATCGGCGAAGCCACCACCTGCCTCCTGCACCACCACCAGGTATACCAGGGAGCAGTGACCGTGGGCTTGCCACACTGCTCGCACGCAGAAAAAACTTTTCTCTGCTACCCAGAGATACCAGGGGAACGACATTTAAGGGTTGGATTGACTCCTCTGTATCCTACAAAAAAGGAGGTAATAAAGGAGAAAAACCAGAAGAGAAAAATAAAGCCATTCTGAAAATTGCTGTTAACATGCTCAAAAAAAGATAGCAGAGTCGAATTATGTTTTAGAAGAACTGACTCCTAATATTCTTCTAAGGAAGAAAGTGTCTTTATATCTCTTAGTGAAAGCTGAGTAGCATGTTGTTGAGGTCCTTCTCTTATTTGTAGGATGTTATTCTAACACAACCTGCTCCTGTTTATTTCAGAGGAAATTAAAGACTATCCTAAATAACACTAAACTACAACTGGCAAAATAACGAGTACATACCTTTTATCATACATTATCCTTGATTTTTTTAAATTCTAATTTTAGTTTACACATTATACATCATACATTTGTTCATTAGTTGGAAGAAGTCAGTCATTCAGCCTGAGTCCTCCAGTCAGTGGTTGGTGAAAATTAGCTAACGTTCTACTCTATTTCACACTCAAAGCACTTCCATTATGGTTGGATAATGGTTGTACCATCAATAAAGAGTATGAATCCAGTTATGTGGAGACCTCAGCTTAACCTTTCCATATGCTATTGATATTTATAGAGCTTCTGACATAATCAATTAGCCTGAAAACTGGCACTCATGGAAGGTAAACCCATATAAAGACACCACTGCATCTGCATTTTCATTAACCTTTCAGATAAATACGTAGAAAATAAAGAGAAATATGTACCATATGTAACGTACGCTAATCTCCCAATTTTTCTAATGATATTGCAGATCAGGAATAAACTCGTTTAGTGGTATCTTGATTTTTAAGTTCTGTAGCTGTTTTCATGAGTGTTTTAATCTTCAGCCAGATATCTAGAAACACTGTGAAAGTGAAATGAGATTAGCTGACTCTCGTATGATACTCTTCCCAAACTAGTATTGAATTTAAAGTCACATGTATGATAGCAACTCTACTTGCAGTCAGCTGGTAATAGCTGAAATACCACAGACAGGATCTGGGAAAGAAATAATAAAACACATTACATACAATTCCATATGACCACCCAGTCATGTAAGAAATCAATCTGCACCAGGCAGAAACTAAGTTTTAGTAGCACTTCTTTGTTTTTCTTTTTTTTTTGAAGAAACACTTGCAAATTCTACACAGACAAGGATCATCCTCCATGCAAGTTTCAGGGGAATATGTAAGAAAGCTGATTTTGTCTGGAGATACCTGGCCCTGGAGCAGGAACTGGAACAGCTGAGGTAGAATCATGGCTCTATTGTGGTTCATGGGAATTTGTACTGCCTCCCCACTGATGTGCTGAGTAAGCATACTTTTGCTTTGTTGGAAGATTTACTCTGTTAAACACCTGATTTTTGTTACTCCCTTGAGTGATGGTTCAGAACACGATTCATGATATTTTAGCCTTTTTCTAGAATAAAGATTTAGTCATAATGGAAATATTTTCATCTTGAGAGAACAAATTATATCTAATTATTAATTAAAATATTACTACAGTAGATTAGTTGCACTGGCCCCTATGTTCCACATTATTAATGCAAGTCAGAAGGAAGAGATTTCTGAAGAAATGAGGAGAGTTGCAAAGGAAAGCAGCGGGTCCTCAGTATTGTCTCTGTCAAATCCACAGGACTGGGTCTGTGCACCTCAGGAATGACAGCCATGGGTGGCTGGGTTAACCTTGAAAGGAGTCAAAAGGATTGCTCCCACAAAAAATACGAATTCTCCCTTACTGTGAGACAGAGCGTGGGGATAAACGACAGAAAGGAAATACAGAGGGCTGTAGGCGGGCTGGAGGAAAGAGCCATGTGAGAAGGTATCTACCATATCTGCTATCACCTTTCAGGTTTTACGTTTGGGTCAAGTTATAGTAACCAGTGAGGTTGCTACTTACTGGTGAACACAGTACTCCCATATTTTTGGACCCAAGTCATATGAATTACTTAGGGATTCTTAAGCAGATGGGTGAAATTCCCCCCGCTGCAGCTGAAAGCAAAATTCACATAGACTTCAAAGGGGCCAGATTTTCCTCAGTCATCAAAGGATGTTGGGTCCTTCATAATAATACCTTTACATATGCATAAGTACAGGCTAAAGAAAAATGGAACAGATTATATATAAGGAGGAAAATATCCTTAGAGCCTGGATATTTAGTACATAATATTTGGCGTGAGTGGGCTGTTTGCAACAGCGCTCTGGTTGCAGGACCACATGGCAAGATATCGTGGTGAAAGGAATGAAATTAGTACATTAATTAAAGAGATATATGTCTATTACATTTGAATAGTAGGGCTAGAAAATGTAATAGATGGAAGGCTTTCTAACTCATAACATGGTGTGGTGTGAAACGAAGGTATTGTAACCTTAGTCCAGCAGTCTGATGGGTTTTTGTTTCAAATCCCATCCTACGCACTTAGTGCAGCTCTAGCTTTTTATTAAAATGGGAAAATATATTGTTTATAAAGGGACTGTTGACAAATAGTAACCAAAGCAAGGTGCAAAAAATGTATTGTTTCCATAATCAGAGATACACTGTAAAACAGAATAAAGTGATAAATACAGAGTATAATTGTTTGTTGTTGCTATCTGTCTGTGCCCAGTGGCAAGGAAGTCCAAATAAATTACAAAGAAGTTTTTAATAAAAGAACAACAACAAGAAAAAATAATGGGGTCCATAACCTGAAAGAACGTTGAATAAAAAATGTCCCCTGAAACTGAAAGTCCCTTTAAAATCTCCAGACTTTCTTGCCTGCCTTTGTTTTTTTCTTTCCCCTGCTCTTACTTAAGAGCCTCTGGGTGATTTGTCCTATTCCCTGCCCAATAACAGCCCAACCATTGTTTTAGGGAAGATATTTTTAATGTTGTATATTTTACTTTTTGTTGTTGTTGTTTTTTTCTTTTTCTTGGACATTTCATCCACGCACCACAGAAAATGTGAACATAAGCAGCTGCAATATGAGATGAACTCTGAACACCAAATAGGTAGGCCCTAGAGGGGAGGAACTGAAACATGAGCTGCTTATTCTTGGAGCCCTTTAAACCCTCCAATCTGTTTTAAATTATTTTGGTGCCTCTATTTAAAGGTTAAATTTTTGTTGTTGTTGTGAGCCATAGTTTAGTAATACAAAACCTGGGCAACATCAGCATAGAGTCAATTCACAGATTACACACCCAGGGTCTTTCCTGATCCTGCCTAAAGTGAAGCAGCATGTTTATACTTAGCAACACATTTTGACATGAATGAACTTTTCACGTCTCTGCTCATAAAATAAACACGTACATTCAGCAGGAAACAAAATCATCTCGTTCAACGATCCGGCTTACATATGTTATTTACAGACCATATGTCGAAACCTAAATATGGGTATGGATATGCAGAAATTATAGATATAAAACGCTTCAGAGCTGTGCATTAAACATCAAACCTTTTACATCTTTTATTAAATCCTTTCTTTGTGTTAAGTCTTTAGCACATTAGATTTCACTAAAAAACCCCCAAACTTATTTTCCCTTCCATGCTTTTCAAGCGACATCTTGGCACCTAAAGCATTTTTCATGTTTTGTTTTTCCTTCTACCGTATTTTGTTTCAGGGCACTCATAATTTGAGCACTAGGGCTTAGATGTCAGCATGAACACAGTTTCGATGGCTGCTTTTTGCCATTGCCACTTTGAGTTCAGCTCTACTATGTGCCAATGGGAAATTCCTGAAGGCCAAGGCATTTTCAATAAATTAGCATCAAGACACTGAGCCTTTGTATAGTATTTAGGTGAAACTTGATTCAAAATGCATATTGGGGATTTCTGATAATGCTTTCTTTGTTTTTTATGCAAATAGAAAAAGCCTTGGAATCTCTTGAATTTATATGATCAAAGATGACCACCATGAATGTGTCTGGAAGCATTACCGAATGACAGAAATACCAGAGACAGTTACATTACAAAGATCAAAATAGACATTTTTTAAAACTGTGCCTGTTAAAGAACACTGTTTTTTGACAATTCATTAACTTCACGTATTTTTAATTAAACTAATTTTGAAGCATTGAATTTGGCATGATACACATCAAATGTCACCGCTGGCTGGAAACTTGGAGACTTCTAAAATATAACAATTCAAAGGTTTCTGTTCCTCTTAGTGGACAAACTAAACTCTGTTACAATTAATTAATAAGGGAATTACACACTCTTTTTAAGACATAAGTATGATTTCAAAGATATGAAGTAGCATGGCATACACTCCTTCCGCTGCAGCAACTATGATCTGAACTTACTGCATGGATCTTTTTATTTAAACTGTGATAGGAACACTTTGTGTTTCATTCTGCTGGGCCATTTTCCTTCAATAACTGCAATCAGCTAAAGAAGATACGGTTTCCTGTAAAGATATTTTAGTTGCATAGGTCCACTTCTCTATATAAAGACCAAAAATACATTATAAAAATGCTAAATAGCTGGTTTTGGTTGTCCAGTTAAATATCAAGGTACATTACTCCACAGGAAGAAAAAATGTTACCTACCTAAGAAGAAAAGTGGCTATTTTATCCGCCCCTCCAGATGGAAGATTTGTACTTTTATTTTATGTTAACACAAGCAACAGAGTAAAATGAAAATACAGTCCAAAGAGAACTGATTTTTACAAGGTTCTTAGAAATGTCTTGAAAATCATCTCTTTTGTGATATCATTTACGATTTTTTGCCTTAGTCATGTCCCAGAGCTGAAGCGTTCAGGACGCTCAAGCTTCACCTCCCACCAACGTTTACTCCCTGCTACGCTGCAGTGGGCTTTGGGCTGTTGTCTCCTAGCACGACCCTGTGGTCTACCTGCTCATTTTGTCTGGTAACACCCCCCGGCAGAGTTATAGCAATGTGGTGGAGGCTCCCATAAGGTCTAGGAAGAACCACCTAGAAGGAGTGAGGAAGATGGGTAAGGAAGGGAGAAGGAAAGGTATCCATAGCAAGCTCAAGAAATATATTCTTGCAAATTAAGGAATGTAAGATTTGATGCAGTTCACAAAAGTCTCTATGTTGCTCGGCTCGCTGTCAGAATGTTTTCCAAAATTCAATTCCTCATGATGCTTCTACTAAAATACATATATTATTATTTTTAAGATAAAAGTGTCACACCATTGGTGGGTCTCCATGAAAGCCACAAATAATTATTTTCTACAAAACAGCCTAAAGTGTTTTTTTTCCTACATATTATTAACAAAAGTCTATTTACAGAGTATTGAAACTAGACAAATTGGAATTATAGTGAACAGGGATTGAGACAATGGGCTATTGATTACTGCCGGATCAATTCTCTAGCTCACATCAAGCTCTGTGAAGAATACTTCTGAGAATCTTGCCAAAAATGCACCATGGTTGAGCTGAGTCTCTGGGCTAATATAGTTCATTCTTTGGCTGATTCTGATAGGGAGGGATCATCCAAGCAGAGTCTACTGCAAGCTCTTCTGCTGCAGACAATTTTGTAAAAGTGAAGCTTTTTTCCTTAAATTTTGAAATAAAATCTTGATCAATTTCTTAAATTTAAGTTGTTCTTATTTATTTATTCACTTTCTGGGGAAAAAAAGGTTTCCCAGTCCTAATCATAGGACTCAGTATATTGGGAAATGCTGAAGCTACAAATTGCTAATTACTTGGTACATTATTTGTGCTGTCAGCTTTAGAGACTGTTGATGAAAATGGGATTTTTTCTCTTGACTTTGCTGGGCTGTGGAACAAGCTCAAAACCATAGCAGCTAGAGGAAAGTTTCCTTCATTTTAGTTCTGCAGGTTTTTTAGACACAGATAAATGGTATTGTGTGCATTTTTTTTTATAGTTTACCATAATTATGTCTTTACTTGAAATTCATATTTAAACCGTTGCATGGTTGTCATGGAATTGTTGGTAATGTGTGATTACATTATGTTGTCTTTTGCCAGGACACTTGTAAATGAGACATTACCCTTGGAGATTTTCTTGGCTGAAAATACGAGTAATTAAAAATGTAAACAAATATTATCCATTGCATATGCCACAATAATAAATACTTCAATATAATGCAAGTTAATGACTCTTCAGGGATCCAGCCTAATCCTGTTACAGAGTGTTTCATAGGTGTACAAACAAACAGTTAAGCATTTAATATTTTAACATGTATATTATATTTAAACAATATAGTTCTCAGTTGCAAAAAAGCAACATTCCTGTCAGAATAATTATAGAGCATGACGTGTGGGAGAGGCAAACACAGGTGGATACCCATAGGGTGCTCAAGCCTTGGTAGCCTTTGGTGCTCAGGACAACTCTTGGTTTGCTTTTCAGACAGGCACTGGGTAGGGGGAACAGGTCTGAAAATGGGGCATTTCTTTTGTTTTCTTTGCAGTAGAGAAGTTGTTATACCTCTGGCAGGGATTTTTCTATCCCGAGTCTGAAGTGACCTGCACTGGGAGGGATGTGGCACACCCAGCCCTTCCCAGGGTGCTGCCAGGAGCTGGGTGCTGGGAGCACAGCACACCTCCGGCCACAGCGGTGTGGAAGCAGGGCACAGATCTGTTGGAAAGGGATCTGGGATTACAGCAACCCTTTTTTGAGAATAGAAAGTGGATTGTTTCTTTCTTTTAAATCTTGCTCTCAGAATCAAAAAAACAAATTAAATCAGAGGAAGGCATGGTCTGATCCTTCAAGCACTGAGGGGACATTTTCAAAGGCCTTAAGGGGTAATTAATTAGCCAAATCCTATTGAAATGAAATGACATTTCATGCCAAATTCCCCCTGGCTGTGCGGATCATTCCAACTTGTAACACCTCAGCTACAAATCTTCATTCTGCCAGTGACTCCATTTGTCACCTCGATGAAATCACTAAAATTATTTGCTTCTGTTCCCTCATTTGTACAATAGGAGCTTCAGTTCTCACTTCCCCATCTGCTTATGCCCTTTCCAAACTTATCTCTTGCCTGTGCTTGACTTCATTTTCATGCCTTTCCTTATGCTTAGAATAACCTCTTAGGAAAATGTGCCAAATTACCTCTTTGAATTGATACAGAAAACTCCTAAACACTCAGACAACCTCAGAAACTTTTCAATTATAAGTTGCTGTAAAAGGACAGTGATCCTAGGAATCTGCATAAGGACACTGGTGAGTCATTCTTATACCAGACTCTCAAACGTTGCATAGAAGTGCTCTTTAATTACTTTTAAGTCATACTAGCAGGTAGGTCTTATTAGCTGCACTGGGGATTTAAAGACTCCTCAGCACGACAAAGTTTATAGCAAAAATCCAGGGATCAGTTTTGGAGAAGAAATAAAGACCTCTTTCTTTGAGTTTATTTGACCTCTCCCTCTCCCTCTCCTCCTCCCTTTCCCTCTCCCTCTCCTCTCCTTTGAATAAAGCCAAACCACCTGGGAATGGGCAAGAGAAAATAACCTCTGCTCATTTCCTAGGCTTTCTCAAAAGGCCAAGATCAGCTTTCTAACTGGTGAAGACATCGTAGGTGTGGACACTTTGTGGTTATCCTCTACTTACATTGCTCTGAGGACACCATCTGAATTATGAAAAAGGTGATGGGATGACGGGTAGGCGGCAACTCCACCTGCACAGTTTAGCAACGAAGCATTTTAGTCAAATTGAAACCAATAACCCCAGAATGACATCGACATGCCTAACCAGCATAGCCCTTCTACGTTATTTACAGAAAATCCTATTGTTATTTTTTGGGATATCTATAAATAGAACCTTTTTCCGTTAAGTTTTGTCTTTCCAAAATTGCATTACCTATTGCCTTTAATAAATGGCTTTGCTTTATCTGTTGGAATATGTCTGGTTTTGCATCCCTGATGTAAGATGTTTGGTCTCTCTTGTGGTTCACAGCAAATTCTCAATTTTTACTGTAAATGACTTACTAATCTTTAGGTTTGAGATGTTTTCTCTCTGGTTCTTTGATTTACATCTGTTTACAGGAGGGCTGACTCTTGCTTTAGTGCCTGCTTTCCTATCACAAAAATGTAAAGGAAGGCTTGGTACAGCCGGTAATTGATAACACCACCCTTGGTTTCTTTACAGCTGCATAAATATATATAGATTCCACAAATCATAACCAACAAAACCAAAGATCAGCTATTCCCTTATTGTAGTCAGCAGTTTACCAATAACACATACTTCAAAATACTATTCAGGAGCGAAGCTATTGAAGTACAGCCCACAGTGTGTTCTGCACAGTGTGGTAAATGAAATTCCCAAAGACAGTTAATGTACTGCGGTCTGAAGTCAGCTAGTATCAGATGTTTGCTGCCTCATTTATTTTGATTAATTGCTTCAGTGGGGGTGGACCAAAGAGGAAGCCAAAAATCCACGTCAAGGAAGGCAGAACTGTGTTACAACATCTCCATGCTTAAGAAGTAAACAAGCCATGCAGCTTTGCTGTCTTCACTCCCTTTGACTCCCTCACACTTTGTAAGGAAGATTTGTCATAATGATGCAAAAACCCTGACAGGCCCGTGGTGGTGTTTGCTTTGTGCAACCAGTGCCTTCTTTGGAGAAGGGCTTGGAACTGCTGACACCAGTGGTCTGGGATCACCGGGATTTTTTGGAGATGTTTGATCATCCCTAGTCTTCTTTTTTTTTTCCCCAGACTTTTTCTTTTGCTGTCAACTCCACTACAGGGTTCCCAGAGCTGTCTTCAGGCACCAGCCTCATGGCATTCTCAACTTTTCTTCCTAGCACCGATTCTTTCATTTCATCCCTCATCCCCTCCTGCTCCCTCCTGTGAGTGACTCCGCCGCCCGGGGACCGAGCCGGGGCAGGGAGCGGCGGGAGTGATGTGTGCCGGCCCGTCACAGCTGAAACCACCCATCCCTCCAAGGCGGCTGTGGGGGACTATACCACCTGCTAAGCCGGCGGGAACGGAGCTCTGGGTGGTGATTTCAGCCATAAACTCTTCCGTTACGTGGTGTTTACCTTTGCTATCCCCCGTGACAGGTTTCTCTTCTGAGCAGCAGCCCGTGGCACTCGGCTCCCGCGCGATGCAGGACACAAAGGGTGACAAATTAAAATGACAGGGCTGTCTTACGAGATTGGGATCTAGTGAAACGAAATATTTCTGGTCCAGATAACAGAGGCAGCGCTACACGGTAATACGTGGGAAAAGCCAGTGTGATTTTTAAGTGCTTTTAACATAACTGAGTTTGTCACTGGCCCGGTCCTATCATGTCACATCTTTCCCGGGTGGGGCTGAAAGTGTGGCTGTGGGGGCCGTGTTTGCAAAAATAGCTTGATTGCGTGCTGTATAATGGCAACGTTTTCCCTTTTTATCTCTGCTAGCTGTGTTAATGACAGGGGTAAAATGAATCCAAAGAGCCACCATGAGCGGAGAAAATCCTATGATGAAAACTTCTCCACAATGAAATTTCGCATATTATCTGATTGCAATTTTTCCTTTTGATTTCAAGCTGAATAAATAAGTTTAAAAATCATGTACACACAATGCTGACCACTGATTTTCAGATTCCTATTCTATTTAACTAATAAAAAGAGAAAGTGTCATCTTCTGCTATCAACATTTCATATTCCCGAGTCTTAAATTCATTGGTCTGTATTTTAAATAAAGGCTTGAAAATTACTTTGAAGAACCCTTTTCTCCCAATGGGTCTCCATTAGATACACACAAATATTTTGTGTTCTTAAACATAACACTGATGTACACAAATGGATAATTGCCTCTACGACTTAGGTATCTAAATCTCTGCCTTTCAAGTGACATTTTGCATGCTCATTTGTGTGTAAGATTACAATGAGGTTTCAAGTGTCCAGACTGCATCAAAATCATTCCTGAAATGCTTATGCCTCTGTTTAATTAAGTTGAAGTGAAATTCATGTTACTCAAGCACTGTTAAATCAGGCTGAAGTCAGTGAATCTGAATGACATGCTGTAGCATGATTTTAAACCGACTAAAATATGTGTCATTCTAAGTTGCTTGCTTGCTTTCTGTTTGGGAAGCGAAACCTGGGAGTTTTGCAGAGCTACCCATGGAAAATTAAAGGCTGTTTTTCATATTACTCGAAGGCAGGAAACTCTGTGCTGATAGAAGAAACAGAAATTCCTCTCAGAGATAAAAACAATTCACGCCTTACACTAAATTAGTAAATAAAATTCAAAATTTCTGAAGCACTGAAGTAACTGAAAGATGTTTCCCGAGTGAAGTAATATCCAACCAGAAGTGCAATAGTAGCTAAGTAAGGCACAGCTCATAGCCCCCGCTGCCTTCTCATTTAATTTCAAATTTAGTATAATTTCAGTCCATCACTGTACATGTTGAAAGGGAACCCATTATTAAAAATTCAAAATATTCTCCATGCTCTTTTATTCTAAGAACTCCCAAATGCCTCAAATGTACAGAAACACACATTTTTAATGAACCAAATGGACTTGTTTTTATAACTGACAGGAGGTGCTGGGAATTGGAATTGGAGCGGGGGGGGAGGGGGGATCAGCTAATTAAATCTAAATCACCAACAGCGAACATAATTTCCTTGCCCAGTC
The DNA here is from genome assembly GCF_000687285.1 of Phaethon lepturus. Classification (NCBI taxonomy): domain Eukaryota; kingdom Metazoa; phylum Chordata; class Aves; order Phaethontiformes; family Phaethontidae; genus Phaethon; species Phaethon lepturus. The sequence continues at coordinate 125,529 of NW_010526850.1, forward strand.
GCTCCCAGTTTCACCAGATTCCTTGTCCCAGTCTCATACTTTATTTCATTCTCCGGTTTGGCTTTGTTACCTCTGAATTTTAATTAGATAGCTTCCTCCGCGCCGCCCGGGTGCCGCTCAGCAGCGCACGTCATGGTGTGTGAACACAGCGTTGACAGGCTCGTTGCTGTCAGCTCCCGTGCCCCCAGCCCGACTCCCCACGCTGGGAACTGCCTTCCCAGGCTGGATCCAGCTCCGCTCCCGCAGCCCCGGGCGGCGGCGGGCTGCGCGGG
>NW_010526851.1:0-40134 GCF_000687285.1 Phaethon lepturus
GCACGTGCGCGCGGCTTCACAAGCCTCCGTGCTTGGCAGAGAACGCCTACACGCGCTGCAGCTCACAGCTGTTCCTGCCAGAACGGGCGTCAAACTCCACCCCAAACGGGCACGTGGCTGCAACAAGGTCTTTGAACAGACACCGCCGTGCAGACGGGTGAGCGGCACTCGGGGGGCGCTGACGGGCCTTAACGGCCTGAGCGGCCTCACCTGGCCCACACCACACCCCGCCCCTGCGCCCGGGGCCCCCCTCAGCTCAGGTTCAGGACTGAGCCGTGCTGCGGGAGTGCCGGTCTCCAGCCTGGCCGCAGCCCTGCCTGCATCTGGCTTTCCCTAAAGCGGCGTAACGCTGTATTCCTCTGGAAACACCAGAACGGATCAAGATGTAACAAATGTTTGTGTGTTTTAACAGACAAGTTAACGCAGCTCTTCCTAGGTGAGTCAGGAAATTAAACTTTTGCTAAATATGATAGCGTGCTAGTAACTTAATGGGGGAAAAAAAGATGCGTGCATATACACACGTGAAAAACGCTATCCAACTTCAGCAGTTCTTGCATTCAGCCATGAAAAAATTTCCAGTTGGTTCTCAGAGGTAGAAGTAAGCAGCAGAGATAATTTGAGATATTGCCGTACTAGGAAGCATCACAATCACCTTAATCAGCCTAAACAGGTACCAGGAATTTTAATTATTATTTAGTAAGAACATAAAATACCTATTAGTGTGTTATGGCAACAGTTCAAAAAAGTGTAACTGAAATTCTCGAAGTACTCAGGAGTTTTGCTTTCCTTTCCTACATCTTCATTATCTTTAAGTAAATCCCATAAGCATCAAACTGGGCACAAATATAGCATGGATAATAATGAATTGCTTAATAATGAACCTTAATATATCTGAAATCTACAAAAAGCACCTGTTTTGAAAGTGCTCCTAATTTAATAGGACACATTTACTCAGGAAAGATTGATTGTAGTTAGTTTCTAATATTCCTAGTTACCCACTGGAGTTTTGTGTTTGTTTTCAGTGGGAAATGCATTTCACTGTTAACATTGCAACTAACTGAAATTTTGAGCAGTGACATTGTGATTAGGCACCTAAAAAAGCCTAAGATCATCAAGTCCAACCATCAACCCAACACCACCGTGCCCTCTAAACCATGTCCTGAAGTGCCACCCACACGTTTTTTGGACGCCTCCAGTGATGGCGACTCCACCACCTCCCTGGGCAGCCTGTTCCAATGCCTGACCACTCTTTCAGTAAAGAAATTTTCCTAATATCCAGGCCAAACCTCCCCTGGCACAACTTGAGGCCATTTCCTCTCATCCTATTACTAGTTACTTGGGAGAAGAGACCTGTATCTCATCTTCAGAGCTGTTGTTTCACTTGGGCATTGCACATAAGCAAGGCAATAAAAAAATCTATTTGGTAGCAAGAAGTGACAAAATATTACGTACCTTTTCAATAAACTGATACACAGGTTTCAAGGAGGTTAATTAATTATAACACTAATTCTGTCCAATGGGGAACATATCTGAAGTGTTACAGGAACTTTCAGCACTGGGGTTTGGGAGGTTTTAAGTAGCCTTACGGTCAGGAGGCAAGAGAGGAATATCACCTTTTTCCATAAAATGCCTGTCAGCTTTCCATTACCATCAAAGGAACTTTTTTCAGAAGTTTACTGAGCTAGTGTTGCAGACATTGAATTATCCAATTTCCCATTAGCAGAAGCAGAGAGCTTCGCAGATAAGCCCAACTGTTGAAACACCCAGTATTTGCCCAACACTATGTACTGTTAAATATAGACGTCATATGCTGTGTCTGTTTGCCCTGCAGTTCAAAATCTTTTGAAATTTGCCAGCGTTCCCCTCCTCACTTCATGTCATCCATTGCTATGGTTTCCCATTTCAATGTGTTTTAATAGCGTGTTAAAAACCTTCTATAAAAAGAAATAATTGAGGTTCCATTCTTGAACATAAATGAGATGGATGAAAATCGGATGAGTAATTATATCTGACATTAACAAATAAATCTGCATTATATTCACTGGGGGTTATATGATTTTTATAACGTTATATCAAATTATTCAGCAAAATTCCAGATTTAACTGAGTTTTAATCAAAGTATAGCTATAGAACTGTTAAATCTAGCCCATAGGAAACGGATTACACTCCAGCTTGAATACTTATTCCTATATGAAACTATAAGACATCAAAGAAACAGAAGTATCGGTGTGGTTTTCTTTTTACCCTCCTTAAATCATAAAATGTAGTATTTGTGAAAATCCTGATTTAACAGTCCCTATAGTGTGATGCTTCCAAGCAGCCACAGAACTATTACAAGCAGAAAGCCATAGAGTAACAACCCCATAAAAATGTGCTTTAATATAGTCTTGAAATAGATGAATATGCTGTTCCCTGAGTGAAGCAGATTAAAGAAGGAACCCAAGAGCTAACAAAGCTGATAGAAACTTGGAATTTTTCTTCTGTGGGCAATTCTAAATTAGGAGAAGTAAAATTATTCTGCTCTGGAATGTAAAGTAGATGTGTCCTAGTTTTGCCCGCACAACAAATTCTAACATCCTTTCAGGATGGCGGAGTTGCTCTGCAACACGAAGACTTGAGTAAGACAAGTTTAAGACACATCCCTGCAGTCTGTGTTTTCTGTCAATCACCTTGCTCTAGGCAGTTCTGTGATTGCTGCCCTGCCATTAGAGGAAATCCCCATTTACAGTGATGGCTGTTCTGTAACTTAACGGTCACATGCATCCCCTAAGGAATTTAAGTGTCTGGTACACAGCACGGGACACCGCAGTGCGCACCAAAGCCAAGGTGTATCAGTACCTCCGGTTTTATTGCTGTCCCTTAACAAAACCTTGTGAGACCTGGCCCATATCACCTCCGTGTTATCTTCATTATTCTCAAGTGCAGACTGGGAGAAGTATATTATGAGGAGTAGAAGAGATTATAAAACAATTAAATTGCACAGATTTTAAAGAAAGCCCAGTAAGTGTAAACTTTTTACTAGAAAAAAATAAAAATCCATTTGTTATGCTCAGCTCCACATTATGCCTGTTCTTAAGACAGGAAAAAATAAAGTAAATATTAGGTAATAATAGATCATATGATTATGTAATTATAATAATATCATAATATTTATTAATAATTACATGACAATTTAATAATTATAATTATTAATTAATACCTATTAACAGTACCATTATATATTATTATGGGTTATTATTGGGTAATAATAATTAGGTAATAAATAATAATGCTAACAAATAGAAGCCTTTTTTTTTAAAAAAAAAGTAAAAACTTTCAATATTGATAAGCTCAACTTTTTTTTTTTTACAGCGGTGAATATCTTTGAATTTATTTGTAGCAAGCCAAAAAACTTACACAGTGATATGTTAGAAACACCCTGTGTTTCAAAAGAAGGAATTTTCAGATGTATTATTAAATTCTAGTGCTGGAACCTGGAATACAGACTGTAAAATAACACTAAAATGCTGTAGCTTGTTTATCCTACCAACTGTCGGAGAAAATCCGTTTTGTTTCACAGAATGTAGGCCACAATTTTCAGTTTACTTTTAAAGTCTTTATTTAAGACTATAACTGTTTATAAGGTCTGCTTTATCAGTATGTCTTATAAACAAAAGGACAAACAATGGCAGATGGTATACAATACTTTAGAGAAAAAACAAAGAGGCTGCTAAGCCTCTAAAATGGGGCAAAAATTGATTTCAGAGACTTTCAAGGAAGAAGTATATTTGTGGTTTTATAACTTGTGTTATATTAATTGTGCTACTATCCTCTTCAAAACATACTTCAAAGTCAGCTGGTGAGTGTCAGGATACTCAGAGGTTTTTATAAATCCTTTTTTCTCCCTTGTGCTTTAGCTCATCTCTTTCCTTCCTTGTCATCTTCTGTCACACTACCTGCCTTCTAAACACTTGGACTGACAGTTTATTTCTGTTTATCTATTCCAACTAACTGGCATTCAAACAGCTGTGAATAAAGGTGACTATGTATGTTATCAGTGTCTGTGCAGCTAATTGCTGTATCCTTTGCGCACGTCATGTTGCACACACAACCATAACCTCCAAAATTGCATTTTTTAGAATGAACAACTTACTTCTGTACTCCTACCTATAAAGAAAGTATTACATATGGTTCAGATATGCTGTTAAAAACTGTGGGAGGCACTCAGTCCAATGCTGCTTTTATCACTTGTCACTCTGAAATTATAATAGTAGCAAGAAAGTAAAAAGCTCTTTCATCTTCCTGGAGAGCTAAAATAGCATTTCAGTGCTCCTTTTGGATCACTCAGATGCAACTTTCCAGGTCTCTCTAGCCTTGCTGTGAAACAGATTTGCTATACAACATAAGAACTTAATACTTTCCATCACTTGAGATGTACGCTCAGAAATGAAAATCAATCTCCTTGATATTCTGCCAGGAACTCTGAGACCAAATAGTTAAAGGAAGATAAGACAGATAGAAAGAAAGATATGAAAGACACTTTTTTACCATGTAAAAGATAAGCTATTAGATAGAAAACAGGAACATTGCAAGAGGTTTATTTGATATGGTCTCAAAGTCAAGCATTTTCCATGGCATTTTTACAACATTTGAATAAAATTCATGCAAGTTTGAAGAGTAAAAGAAGTATGGCTCATGTTACAGTATCAAAAACAAAGTGTTCTTTGAGAACCTATATTTACATTACCCAAACTGTACTTGAGACTGTGAGTAGCTCCAGAGGAAAACTAAAAATACTACACTTAATGAGCAGCGAAAGACCTTAGAGAGAAAGTTAACAAGCGAGTGGATTGCAAATTTCCCAAATACTGTTTTGTAAGATGTTCAGGTACTGGAAAAATTCCAGATCCTACTTTATGTTTTGCATTTGAATGACAAGATTTTGCTCAGTGAATGGAGAGAATTGTTTGACACAGTAAATTTTCTGGAGCTAGCTCATTAGAAAAGCTTCTTCAGTTTAAAATAGTAAGGCCTCATTGAACTTTTCCTGCATAACCTCTCCTAACCCACTGGTCACCACTGAAAGAAGATGGGTAAAAAGTCATCTCCACAGAAAAGGGAAAAATGTAACTGATCAGAATTACATTTGCTTGCATTGCTGAATCTGAGTACCTACTGAATCAAACAGATGAGAAATGAAGTCTCCACAAAATAGAGAGGGAAGAAAGGTGCCAGCTGAAGCAGCGAGAAAGAAAAAAATGAAAAAAGGATAAGGAAAATACTAAGTTCTCAGTCACGCAGGCTTGATTTTACACTATAAATCCGTGGAATGGCATTCAGAAGGTAGAACCATAAAAACTAAGGGAAAGATTATGATGCTCAGAAAAATTCAGAGAGAAATACTAAGACAGCCAGCGAGGGGCAGGCACAGACATTCTGTATCTGTCAGTTCTTCAGGTGACACAGAACCTAGAATATCTCTGGCTAAGCTGCAGTCATAAGGGATGTCATCTCCAGATGCCAAAGTGAATCCGAGTGGGGAGCAAAAGCAGAGGTATGCGAGGTTCAAGCATTCCTTCTTTTGCACTTCCCTCAGGAACACCACAGGACCGTATTTTAAAGTGTACCTATTGTACTTGTGCTTTACCCTGGTGTGCATTTTCACTCGAGTGAAATGCCCTTCTTCCCAGATTAATATTTTTTGCATATCATTCTCCACAATGACATTCTATGTCATAGTAATCTTGTAAATAATCTTTAATGCTTTGCATCTTTTTAAAACTCAAGTGCAAATCACCTGCATAAATTAACTTCTGAAGTCATCTTTTAGAGCAGTCAGGATTTGGCTGCAGATTTGTAGTCCTGTCTTCTATGTTCTTTATCCAAATGTGCCTTGATTATTAATCAGTGTGGCATTGTCTTTGTGACTGAATTGTTGCTTTTTTCCTACAACCTACATTCTCCCATCTCAGTCATTTATATGTCCTTTCAAGATCTCTCATTGACAACATCTCATTGCGTTAATTTATTTACTTAATTCACATTCATATAACTCCGAATAACATAATCTATTAACATTATTGATTTTTGCTAGGCTGCAGGCTGTATCTGTGGTAAACATTGATTTGAATACCTGGACACAACCTTGAAAAGTTTCAATTTATGGACTGCACTACCAATTCCCTCCATCATTTCTTCCCACTAATTACAAGATTTACCTTTCAATTTAATAAAAAGAAAACTGTGTCACAAAACAGAGACCTATACTGTTTTAGTCACAGTGATAGCATTCCGATACCTATAAATACATACCTTTTATGGACATTCTGTTAAATGTTATTTTATTGCTTTTTTGCATTACTTTGTATTATTTTTCTACTCTGTTTCACATCAAATGGTACCCTTGAAAAAAAGGCAGTGAATTGGCTATTCTTTTACAAGTCCATGATCATGAAAATAACAGGAAAACTATATGGTATGAGAAGTCAAGTGACTCAAGTGACTTTTTTTTCCCTTTCCAGGCCTGACTGAATAAAAACTGGTATTTTTCCATCAATTCTATCTCCATATAAAAATTATATATAGCTACTACAGGTTCATGAGAGGTCAGGAAACCCACAGCAGGTTATCAGCTAATACCAAAAAAATGAAAACTGATATAAAGAACAAGCTTATGCTCTTATGCAACAGAACTGTTTGTCTACATCCGACAAGTTTCGTGAGTGTGGTACTTTTAATTTTTTTTTTAAATTTATGATCTTAAATCACATTAGAATCATGAACTAAGCTAGAATCGCAGTTAAACATGCAAACAAACTGAAGGGACCAGGGAAGTAGTGGTGCCGTCAGTGACATAATTTGACCAAGAAAGTTCAACAGATCCTAAGAACCTTCTTTATCCTGAAAGCCCACATTTAGGAAAAGTTGCATATTACATTAAAACTCATAGCACATTAAAACTCAGTAAAATTTTATCTGTAAAACAGTAAATATAAAATCCCCTAGTACCATTTTAGATGTACATCAGAAAAGAGAATGGTACTTTAAATGGAATGGCAAGACTCTGGGAAAAAAAAATTCCATGACCCTGGTAACCACTGAAAAATGCTATTAGATTGCTACAATGTGTCTGCTAAAATAACACATATTCTACTTAAGTGGACAACGCAACCTAATATAAAATGAGGGCATTTTTTTTCCCCAGCGTAACGTAAGGCAAACGGAGCAAGTAACACAGAGACAGAAGCCCTCACAAGCTATATACCCTCATATACATCTTTATTAGGCTATCCTTTGTATTCTGCCTCTCATGACCCCACAACATACATTTCCACGCAATTTTCCATTCACTGAATCAGAAACAGGAAATCCTGCAGTAAGTGGGTTTTTTTCAGAAGGGACGAAAAACCAGCATGAGCATAGAGATGGTGCAGTTCGTATCTATAAGAAAAAGACAGACTTCCCCGTCCCACTGTAAAAATTGCTAAAATTAAATGACAAAACTAGACAAAAAGAAAATGTGAGAATAGTAGACTGCGGAAAAGAAGCAGGAGGAAGTTCAGCTTTATCTCTGAATAAAAGAGTATGTTTTCAGCATATTCACGAATCTACAGAAAAACCATGGACAGGCTCCGATATCGCTATCTCATCAATCCCTGAAAACCTGAAAGGGCAATAGCAGCAAGACAAATGAAGGAGCCTGTGCTGTTTGCAGTGTACCCTGTCTGCTGGTCCACACAATTATGAGTCATAAATACGTTTTTGAAACAAATCATTTTAAGAAAGCTATTTCATTTCTTTCTGCAGACCGCACTCTGTATTGCCTCAGGGACATGTTATCTGAAGATTATTTTCTAGTTGTCTTTGTTGTTGTTGCCAAAAGGCCTCAAAGAATGAAAAGGTGCTTTTGAATGATAGGAAAGATATTCTGTAAGGGCATCACAGGCTCACTGACCGTTTACTGTTATTCTTTTTCTCTTTGCATTAGGTTTTACAGCCCTTCTCAGGAAGTTGTATTTGAAAGTATTTTGAGAGATGTACTTATGATAGTTTTACTTTAGACAAGTGAAGCCAAGAAGAACATAGAGTTATTTGGGGTTTGCTTATCACAACTGTATGATTGTGACCTTAGCCTAAACCTGGAAATCCTTACATCAATTTCAATGGATTTTTAATTAAGCCCTGAGTTAATTATAGATACACACTTCAAAAGATTTACTGGCTCCTTTCACACAGTTCAGAGGCTCAGATTCTACTGCCTGCTTCTGTTGTTCTATAATAGTAAAAATACTAACTTTGGCATGGATTCCAAGGAGAGTGCCATAAGGTTATAAACTCATTCTCACTCTCTAACTCAAATAATGTACAAAGCAATTAATTATTAAAACAAGCCATTAGCATGCAATATACGAAATGAAATAGCAATTTTGCAGTGATTGAGGGAGGGCTAAAAACTTGGTCTAATGACAGTTCTCTATGATTAGCTTCATGTTCTTCAAATTCCATTGATGTCTCTTTGGTAAAAATTGTTGTACTGACAAAGAACATGCACTATTTTATGTGCTTAACAGATCTATGTGTGAATAAATAAACTCTAATCTCAGGGTGGGGATAGAGGAGGCTGGAATGAAGGAGTGAAGGAACTCACAAACACTTACTTGCATGTGGCTATGATAGAGTTAAAAATAAATCTGATCAAACCTGGTTAAACACATATCTATTTCCTGTGTCATTGCTAATTGATGTCCCACTCGCTCTGTGACAGTTGCCTACGCGATAAGTGAGCCGTTCCTATCACAGTGCTGGAGAAATGAAAAGTAAAATAGAAATGAAAGCGTGTATCACAAACTCCAATTCTGTTACAACTATGCTAGCCACATTAATTCCTTCTTTATTAAGCAAAAATAGAATCATATCACTTAAGATCTCGTATAGAACAAAGAAAATTTGGCTATACCTTTCTTTCAGTGGGATTAATTTAGATCTTTAAAACATGATATTCTACAGTAGAGTGATTCATGGGAGACTTGGAAATACAGTTGGGGTGAAGGTGTATGAAACCTTGAGACGCCAATTAAGTTCTCTGAACTCCACTGAGGTCATTGGAAATGCAGTGTTGGCTTACTCTTAGCTTGGCCTGGCTCAGCTGTTATTTGTTATCTTTACCAGTTCTCATCTTTTACATCTCAGTAGAAGAGGTTTGCCAGCTGCTGCATATACAGCTATTGTACAACATAAGCTGGTATAGTACATAGGACAATTATTCATTTAAATAGGCCTATTAATCATTATAGTTTGTCATTTCGCACATAAAATGTGCCTGTGTTCATTTTTTTTCTGTGTGAAGCAGGTATTTTAAAATTTTTCACTGTCAAACAGGCCTGTTACACAGCCAATACAATCTTTAATGCTGTTTATTTATCAAACTTAATGTAATAGGATCCCCTGACATAGTACACTGATGAAGTGAGGTTCATTTTCAGAATGCTGAAATAAAGTAAACTTCTAGTAGCTGATATTCTTCACACTTTCTGTAATGCTCAAATATATGTACTGTCTCGACATGCAATAATTTCTACAGCAACCCACAGATTTTGTAAGATGCAAAGAAAAAATCTGCTGTAAGACCTGTTAATCACTGAAAAGCGATATTGCAATCTACAGCTGTGGTCCAGTGATTCACAGACGTGGTTATAAACTACTGACAGATGATTCTTAGTTGTTGCCATATAAGAAGTATTAGCAATGCCTGGATTTAGGTAAAATCGTGTATTATATATCATAGCAAAGAGAGTGGTTTGTGAAAACAATTCCCGCCTGCAATGATATGTAACTGCTCACAGTCTCCAGAGGAAACAAGATCTTTTTCAGTTCCTACTGCAATAAAAACCAAACCAACTGTAATTCTCGAGACATTTTTTTAGGGAAAGAATAAAAAACATTACAAATCTCTGTTACCAGTACAGCAAAACTTTAAATGTTCTGTGTGATAAATGTTTACTGTAGGTTATATGTGTATGAGATCTGAAATTGCACTTCATATATTTGTCAGATGCAATTACTTACTATGCACACAAAGAATAACCATTTACCAAGTGTTAACTACATTGCTTTTGACAATCAAAAATAAGATGGCAGTCCAACCCTTTTCTTTCCCAAGACCGATGACCTGTCTCATAACCTGAGACTATTGTTATATGAGAGATACAAAGTCTTCAGGTAAAATTCTGGAACACAGCTTAATCAATAGACATATTTAAAAACAAAAGAATGTAATATTACCATTGTGTAATACACACTCACAACAGGATTTGTCACATTTCTCAGATGCTGTTGTTTAAAAGCAGAACTACAATGTTTATCATGGGTATAGTGACTTTTGTGAGTGCACAGTCACAATGTTTTACAGTGATCCCATCAATAGAGCTTTACACTTGTAATACAACTCGTTAGGGAATGTGCGGGTTGATAAACCAGAATTTTCTAAAAGGCAAGTGATAAGCCACTGAATACAGAAGTATTTCTTATATTTCATGTGGTATTTATAGTGAGTCCCATAAATGCAAAGTAAAAAGAAATCATGACAGAAACTACTTCTTCAAACATCGCACAATGTTCTGAGCAGATACGTCCATCTTTTCTGCTTTTGCAAGGTATATTATGTAAGCGTGCAACATGCACAGGCTAGGAAATTAACTTTGTAGGCAGCTTTTCCCTTTTCCATAGTGATTTAGCCAAAAAATTAATGGCAATCTAACCAACAGCAAATCTGAGAATTTTCCAACTAGGCCTTTCCTCCTGCCCTCAGAAAATACAGGTTCCAGATTTTTTTTCTGGAAACATTCTTGTGGGAGAAAAGATGACTGTATATTTTCTAAATCAAACTGAGAGAGAAAGAACACACTTACCACACAGCAGCCAACAGCCTTGTGACATAGGGTAAGTTAGGTCAAAGTATTTGGTTTTATACAGGCACAGATGGAATCTGAACGTGCCTACCTTGCCTGATGGAGAAAAAAAAGAACACTAACCACCACTATACACAGGCAAGCATGGCGCTCTCGGATAACTAAGTAAATCTAACCGGCCTCACATGTGTGTCTATTTTCCTTCAGGTATCTCTGAAAGAGAGAGAAAGGAAGGAAAAGCGGTTTGCTGCTAGTTAGCAACCTGAAAGGTGCAGGGATGGGCTAGGCAACCAGCAGTACCAGCAAAGGGGGAACTGTATGGGCAAGAGCAAGGCTTGTGCCTCTTCAGATGCAGTGACCTGTGAGACGCCTCAGCTGCCAAATCAAGCTGCAATATCAGGTGCCCTGCCCCAATAAATACTTAAACAGAATAGCTTCAAGAAGAGACTGAATCTGCAGGTTGAGAAAATGAACCTTGGTTTCGCATATCTTAGATCACTTTTCTACTACTTTGTCATTGACAAAGAGGAAGAATTATTGGAGGATTATTTTTTCTCCAAAAATAGACTTTTTCCAGAAAAGGATGTGGTTTTTTTTTCCCCAGGCAGCCCTATTTGAGAACATCAACATATGGAGCATGTTAGACATAAGGGAGAGTGCAATATGTTTTGAGAAAATTCACAGTTTTCTAACCTAGATAATGTCAGCAAAAATTTCTTTATTTGCAATATGTATAATCAAAGCCAAGAGAAGAAAACATCTCAAAAAAAGAAGAAAAGTGTTTCTGTAGAGGATGTAAGAAAAAAATTTTAGGAAGACATGTAAATACTTGGAGAAGATCCAAATGACCTTGAATTGAACTTTGAATTTTAGTTAAGTCCAAGACATTGAAGTAAGCCTTTTCTTAAGGTATATGTCCCTTTTTCTTTTCCCCCTCAATCCTAACTCTAAAGCATACACACACAGAAGCACATCCATGCACACAGACTCTTTAACGGGGAAAAAAAAAAAAAAAAAAAAGGGCTGTTCAGAATGACCACAATATATTTAATCCATCAGATGAGAAATTGTATTTATCTTCTCTGTATTTCTGTGAGCCTGAAGGAGAAAAACATAAATACAATGTCCTGTGGGTGTGAAGCTATAATATCTCGTTCTTCTCTTACCTCCTCCTTTTCCTCATTTCTCTCTATATAATGTGGAATTGCACCATACCAAAGTCTTGCTCATTCTGAAATCAACAGAAATTTTTACAGTAGACATGCTAAAGCACCATGACTAGAATACATTATATGTCAGTGAATTTTTTTTTTTTTTTTTTTTTTTTTAAGATCACAGGCATATGAAAGAATCCAAATGAAAACATTCTTTCAAATGCGCGGTGTACCTTCCCTGAAAATGTCTTTTGGTAGCAATGCTGACCATAGAGCAACAAGGTGTCATTTACCATCCAGTCCACAAAAAAATACAGCAGATAATTCTAACAAAGAAACATGGCTTCAAAGTCTCGAGAACAAATAAACAGAAAGTTAATGAGAATATAATGTCCTTTAAGACGCTGGGAAAACAGAAATAGAGGTTTTAAAATCCTCAAGCTTAAGGTCTTTGTATCTTCTGCTTATTTATCAATGTACGACTACATTTTTATACAAAACCAAGCAAGTTAATTAATGCAGGTATAAGTACAAGTATTCCTATCTTCATGGTTGTGGTGGTCTGCTAAAAAAAGCCCACTTAAACAAAGCAACAGGTAGAAGCACTATGTTTTTTCCTACAATCTGTTCTTTCATTTTGATAGTTACTACAGCAAAACAGTAAAAACTCTTTACATTCTATATTCTTTAAAAAAATAAAAGCTCAAAACTATTTTCTAGTTCTAATAGAAATGAAGCATTTGCACTGAACTGTTGACTAAAATGGTACTGTTAATTCATTCCACCCTATTTCATAGCAAAAGTTATTTAGAATTATTTCTATTTTAAAAGATTTTTGGTCTGCTAGAATTGTGAGATGAGGACAGGATTGAAGAATGTTTTTAAGATATTTTTCAACTTCTCTCCCAATTTTGGCTAAAACTCTGAGGAAAAGAAGGACTTCTTTTTTTAATAACCAGAAAATTTCAAATTCAATTAAATCAGTACGATGTGAACTTAGTGAAAGTTCAGATTAGTCCAAATTAAAAACACCAGTCAGCCTATACGAAAAGGCAAATAGATCAGGTTTGGGATCTTCACAGCAGATAGAGAAACAAGATGCTATATTCTAGTTTCAATATCCATAAACCAAAACTATCAGCACCTCAGATCCCAGCAGTAGTTCATAATTACTTTTTCTGATTTTTTTTTTTGTCCTACAGTAATACCATAGCAACCCAATTGGACAAAAAGAAGTAGAATTACAAACCAAGTGTTGTGGGGGAAGACTAGTGATGTTATGGATGACACTGTTTATTTATTTAGCAGACAGGCTTCATCTGTAAAGACAATCAGATTCCACTTGTTCAAATTGCCCATTAGATGTATGGTGCCTCGGGTTAGAAATATGTTATTCACCTGAAACTGTTTTTAGCACAGCAGGATTCTTTCAGCATGATGCTTTTCCTGAACTACTTAGCAGAGCAGAGCACCTTTCTTTGCCTTGGACACTCACTGCTGCTGTTACGTAGGCGTTTCAGAGCAAGCAGCACCTCATACCTTTCAGATACAATGTATTTGGTATACCAAAAATGAAGCTGGTTTGATTTGCGACATTCTTCTTGTTTCCCTATTTTATCCATTCTAAATACCTGAAATATCTAGCATGATTCCCTGTTAACTGGTTATTTCTCTTTTGATTCATTTGCTTATCTAAATTAATATTTATATTAATATTTATAAGTCTATATTCTTTCCCTTAAAATTGGTCTGCATTAAATATCAACAGCTGTTAACGCTATAGGGAATCTCTTCTGAATATTATACTCAATTGTTTATTGTTTATAGACCTATATTTGGGTTCATAGCACATTCCAAAGAACAAATGAATAAATGAACTGCAAGTTAAATCTCTTTACAGTCTACAGCAGTCAGATATCAGGTTCTTTTTAAACACAGTATAAAATGCAGTGTAGTATTATGATCTCAAGAAAATATGTTAAATAAATACATAAAATTAATTAAAAGCACTAGTCAGTATATATGAAGACTTTCTGGCAAACCATTTTACAAGTATGTTATGCTACTGGATTGTACTCAAGTTATGAAATGAAAATTATTTCATCTTTAAAAATAGCCAAATTATCATACATAAACCCAAGAATTTTAAGTATATGTCAATATTTTCTCCTTGACACTTTTTTCTTAATTAGACTCCTTTTTTACTACATTTCCAGGAAAAGCATTCAAAGAAAATCATCATGATATTATGAGATGCCACACAAGGGACAGGGAAAGTCTGCAAATTATTCTTTGAGAACGAAACCAAAATGCATTTCTGTCAAAATTATGTGTTTTCTCATGCAGCGCAGGCTTCCAAAGATGAGATATACCAGAAAGCATTAATGTGGAATCTGAAATGCAGAAACTCCAGTAACGATGGACAACTCCCGGGTGGCCTCTTGCCAGAATTTCTTGATGAGTATACAGAGTGCATCCAATTTGGATTTGTACTTTAGCCCTTGGGAAAGTCATTATGTATCTAAGGGAAAAACAATCCTCAAGTTTAACAAGCAGGAACACACTTGCAAAAAAAAATTCCTGCTACATTTGACTACATGTTTCTGTTATAAGTGACTAATATAGGGAAATGAGCTCATACAAACAGAGAGAAAGATTGTGTCTACCAGCCTTATCTTTAACATAAAGTGGTGATTGCAGTTTTTCTGTTTTCCTTTTCAGGGTAACTCTTTGGAGAACTCCGATTCTGATTCAGACCTTGATAAAGTCTGCTAAAAACAGCCATCACAGATTGCTTGTTTTCCTGGACATCACTGATTACACTTGTTTGCCTGCTCCTAAACATCTCTCATCGTTGTAATCCTAAATCCACTCCCGACACACACACTCTTCTCTAGTCTATTCATACTGTAATACTACCTTTCTGCCCCTGTTTTGAGCAAAACTCCTCCTTACATCTTATGAGGTCTCTCATCCCCCATCTTAAAAAAAAAAAAAAAAAAATCTTTAACATCAATGTTGTAAGAAGTATGAGTTTTGCCTAAAGGGCTTATGGATAATTTTAGACCACTATCCATTAGTAACTATGTCTAACCTCACTGCATGTGTGCCTTTTCTGCCTGGCTGTTCAGTTTCTTTATGATTTTACTGTAAAATCTTTGAGTCAGAAGATGATGAATCCTCTCCTTTTACTTAACTGCTCTCTAAAAAAAATTGCTGTGGTTTCAACTTGTAAATTTACACTAGCTTCCCTTCTAGGTAAACGGAAGGTCAGTGGTTAATTTTCCCCCTGCAAGCAAAAAGTAATTTTAATAGTGTACCTCTGGTCATTTTTTATTCCACCCTCTTACAGGATCTATCCACATTTTGAGACCTTCTGCAAAAAATTTTTGGGCTGCTAATGGAATTATTCATTGGGAGAAACAACATTTTCCAAATAATTGTCTAGCAACATATGCCTAAATATATATTTAAATGCTCACATAGTTGATTCTTTTCCCACAATACCTACATAATGTGCAAAACTGGGTGCTTTATCTAAAAACAGAGCACCCATCTAATTTAAAGCCTAGCAGTTATTGGCACGGCATTCTCTGCCGTGTTCATGAAAAAGTAAGTATTTGAAATAACATAGTAACTAGGGTAAAGAGAACTATTTTGATAGATCGGGTAAATATTTCTATAATTGAGTCAGTAAAAACATAACGGCACTCAAAAGCGATGGTTCTTCTGAAATACAGGAGCAGATTATAAGATACAGGGAATACCTATAAACAAAATTTCAATTGTTTCTAATCTGTTCTTTTTCATGAAATTATTTATTGGGAAACCTACATATGACAAATAATATAGCCTACAATCTCATATTTTGGTGGGGATAAAAAAAATTAAATTTCCATCACTATTTCAGAAGCGTTCATCTTATTCACAAGAGAGGCTTGATCCTATCATAATGGAATACTATTGCCAATTAGAGGTGAGTGGAATGGATAAGCTCACTTCATGTATACTCCTGTTAGAAAGTGTTGGTAAAGACTGATAAAAATGCATGCAATAAAAAAAAACACCAAACAAGTAACTGGAAAAATCAATCTGACACATTCTTTTTCTGCTTCTTATTAGCCATGAAAATATTTGCATCCTTTTAGCTTACAAATACTTGAGTTGGTGTGGACTTTCAGGGAGAACAGTTGGAGAAAGGCAGGTAGCAAGTACTAAAACTCCCAGAAACAACTTGTAAAGAATACAGTGAAAATATTCTAAAATTCTATAAAAAAAAGTCTAAAAACTTCTAAAAATATTGTACTTTGATTTTTTGTTCTTTAGATTGGCTCTTTTTTCCCAGATCTCAATCTCTACTGCTCACTTAAAGAGAACCCTTAACAAGCATATTGCTGAAGCACAATAACATGTAAGTGCCACCTTACTTAGGAGTTTTACAAAATGTATAGAGAAATCAGAGTGGATCATAAATATGTATAAAACCATAATTTGTTTGCTTTTGAAACATGCCATGTATCAAAAATTCATTTGATAGAATTGAGGACTTTGGGTATAAATTTCAGTGGAAGTGTGCACTGGTAAATGAAAAATTTGTCATTCCAAAATGACAGACTATAAGTCAAGATGCCAGTCATTAGAGGATAACAGATGTCTTCAATTGTCTGCTGGCTCTTTATTCTGATTTTATTGTATTACAGAGATGGCCAGGAATACCAAAAGATAATACCTCTTTATCATGATGAACAGTGCACATTTGCCCTACTGAGCAGTTAAAATAACGAACAGGAATGGCCCAAGACATGACATCACCAGTACTGAAAAGGAATCGTTATGTTCTCAGCAGCCACCAATACAATGGCAGTAAACACTTCACATACAAGCCTATTATCCACATTGCCATGGGCAATAATAAGTCTATTAAAGAATTTTGTTTAACCAAAGTCAGCAAAAGTTAAAAGACTACAACAACTGAAAAAAACAACCTGACTGTACCTGCCTTAGACCAGCTAATGAGTGTGCTAGAAGCAGATGGACTAAAATCAGAATACTGAAAATTAGGCGTAGATGGAGAAAGCCATGAGAGAATGTAATATTCTCCTTATCACACCACTTTTCCTCCTTGAAGAAAATTAATTTCAATAAGGAATTATGACATGAAATGGATGAGAATACACTGAAACAAGTGTATTGCAGCCGTTCTGCTAACTTCCACTGTTTCTTTAGTTACTGAAGACATAGGTATTTCAGTAGCCTAATCCTGGCCATTATCTCAACACACCTAGACTGAGAATTGCCACGACACCTCCCATGGCCACCTTCTCCAGGTTTGCTTAAGAGGTGAGACATGACAGCTGATGCTGTTCTGTTTTCCTTCTTTATGTGCTTGCCTTTTCATTAGTTTTTCTCCCCCTTTTCTACTTCTTTTTGTCTTTTGCTTAAGGAAAATCTGTATTCAGCAGCTAGCATGGGATCCTTTCCAACACCTAAGATGATATGTGAAAATTAATGCTTCAAAAAGCATTTGTCACTATCCATGTTTGCCATTCATGGGATAGTTCACAAAAACATGTACTATGCCTGTTTCCTAGCTGCTAGCTTGCAAATAAGAGCCAATACCAGAAACAGATATTTCCTCTTAGATATGTCCTTTGCATGATTTTAACTTGTTGTTGTTATTAAATTACAACCTTTCTTTTAAGACAACACAACAGTATTTCTCAACTCATTTCTGAACCATATGAATACATTTATGCCCAACTTTAAAGCTGCCTAAATTATTTCCAAAATGCTCTACATACAATTCAGATACATCTGAATCTTTTGAACTGAGGATTTACTCAATGAGAGGTCAATGTTAACAGATTTGATCCTATGAGCCCATTGATTCCACCAGATTTGTTAAAATGGTCAAGAAATCTTGTTTTGGTACTAGGCAGACTTATCTTTGAGTATAGTTCCAAATACAATACAAGTATTACAAAGGCGTACTTAAATGGTTGGGTTTCTGGGAAGCATAGTTACAAATGTCCAAACACTCAGAAAAAAAGAAGTAGCTTTGGGCTTCAGTACCACCTGAGCCTCTAGAGCAGTTAAGGATCTGAAAATCACAATACGCATTACAATTATTAAATATATTTTCTTATGTGAAGTATTACAACAAAAATAGCAATACTTTTCAGGCTTGTGGTATTTTTTTCTAGAGTTTTCACTGATATAAGCTCTGAAGTCATTATAATGCTTCTGGGGAAAGGACAAGAATATGCATTCTCTGCTATTTTGAGCTTATTCCATCAGCCGCAATATACTTGAATAATTTCTTCTATGTGGTAAATCACACAAAATAACCTCCAGTGAACTATTCTGTCTTCTATGGACAGCAGGTATCATGATCCTTTTGTATTTGTATTACTCATGGAAAATTTTGCATCTTTAATAGAGACAGCTGTTAGAAAATTTTATTGACTAATTTTGTTTTATTGTTCTGATTATCCCTCAAGGAAAACATAGCCAAATTTTCAGCAGACTAAGCATTTTAGACAATCTTTGTGTTAAGTGTTTGCATCATCTGCTCTAGTACTACAGTAGCTGATGATGAAACCTTTTTTAATTTTCAGGTAATCAGAAAACATTTCTGTTAGGAAATGCTATCATTCACTGTTCCCAAAGACTATTTTATACATATTCCAATAAAAAATTACACCCACGTAAAAACTACAAGATATTGCAGGGGGGTTGGACTAGATGACCTTTAAAGATTGCTTCCAACCCCAACTGATTCTGAGAGTCTAGGACACCTAAAAACAATTCTTCAATCACAAACCCAAACACATACTCCAGTCAAAGTACAAGAGTAGGAAAGTTATTTCTCTGACTTTTTATTTCCATTCATACAGTCATTTGGAACAATTTTTACATAATCAAAATCAAAAGTCACGTCGTGCTGAAATCTTTGAGTCTTAAGAATATATATAATTATATTTGAATATCTGAAATATTTATTTGCCGTCAAATTGCTGAACATAATCATAACATTAAATAACTTTCAGAGTGCTGGAAAAACAGTACTTAACTCACTGAAGCTTAATTATGTTTCTGTCAAAATGGTTTAACTGAATCAGGGATGACTAAAATCCCACATGAATGACTAAATGCCCTCTGTGTCTTCTTCATTAAAGGCAGAGACTAGAATAGTAGAGCATGCAACTGTTTTCAACTGGATTTTCTCTTTGCTGTTCACTATTTTATATAACATAATGGAATTCCTGTGCCCAACTACATCACGAGGAAATACTGTTATCATAAGTTTACTTCTGCTCAGGTATTGACTCAAGATTAGTAGAATAATTTAGAAGCTAGATCTAAATATAGATCAAAATGTGAGACAGGGACATCTTGTTCTGGTTTGCATTATTTGTATAATGAGAAAGATTTACTGGAAATAACTAGAAATGTGGTCAGTAATGTTGACAAGAAAATAAAGGGTGACTGACTGGTGACTAGGATGACAATTTATAAAATATTCATAGTTTGTCCACAAATCTGAGTAAAGTTATTGGATAATATTAAAAACAACCAACCCAGAAGAGTTAGTGACTAATAATTATTTATGGTTAGTCACCCAACTTTTGGAAGAGTCCTTCACTTCTCTTACCAAGCTGTTCTTCGCAGGCTAGAGTCCAGTTCTGCTCTCTTTAAAATCATCTAGTCACTACCACATTTCAATAAAGTGCGCTAACTTTATAGCTCTAATTACTCTGATGTGACTTTATCTTCCATACCTTTCACATATATTGAACACTGGGTTATTATTTGCTCTGTAGTTTTAACGTTATTATGGCTTAATAAAGATTCAGTAGAGTTAATGTTTAAGATTGATGGGTTTTTATTTGTGTTTAAGTACTTTCTGTCAACTTATTTGAAGTGTTAAAATGTTAATAAAACACAATTTTGGGAGGAATTGCTAATGACATAAAACGATCTGATAATAGAAATATAATTGTAAAATGAAATATCCAGAAATTATTTAATATTTAGAAATACAATATTAAGATTTAGTACATCATTGGTCCTATCTTTTCTTATTATTTTTAAGTAGACATCCAGTAGCAAAAGTGTGCTAAGCTGCCAGGACAGTAGCAGTTGGTGCTGCACTAAGACTCCCTTTGAACAGGCTTTACATCTAGAAAGCTAGAATTTCAATCCTTTCCTTTAACTAGACATTAAATGCATTTTTAGATTTTTTTTTTTTAATTAATAAAAGGATTATCAGAGTAACTGTTATATGCAGTTGATCCTTTTCCTGGAGAGTTGATTCTGAAGTGCTAAGCGCAGTTTGAGCTAGGTAACATCCTTCTGTTCTGCTACACTGAATCATTCTATTTCCTATAAGCTCTCTTCAGTGTAAGGACTAACGCTATTGACCCAGTACCATTTCCATTTCATTTCCTTGTGTGTTATATTGTATTTCCTTCTGCAATGTGTGTCAAGTCTTACTACATTTAAAAAAAAATAATGGCAGTTGATGACACTCTGGCACTTCAAATTGGCACACTAAACTTAAAATAGGATGAATAATTTCCGCATTTGCAGTTTCAATTTCCGTATCAGGATGCTAAGATTTTCATTTAAAAGTAAAAATCTTCAAAAGCTCAAACCAAATTTGAAATGTTTGCTGTTAATATTTTGAAATGTTTCCTGCAGGGGTAAGCAAGTATTTTCCAAGGAGTAAAAAATATATATTCTTGCATGCTTTAACACATAAAACTTATTTTCTCCAATTTAAGTTTTATACCATAACTTCGCTATAATGAAGCTAAATTTTAGTGATTGGAATGCTTAGAAAAAAATAAAACATATTTATAAAATGAATCATATCTTCTGATGACTGTATACAGTTACTATTGGCTTTACACATATAGAACTTTATGCAGAATTTAATTTTAAATATAAAATCTATTTCTTTTTGTATATTCCAGTATAATGAAAGAGTACATCCCTTAAGACGACTGTGAAAAACTGTCTTTTTTTTAAAGAATCTTAAAAGTTCCAAGTTATAAAGTTACAGGAATGAATTTTCATTTTGCAAATCTCTAGCCTGTTTTTCCCTTCTGATGAATTAGGGTTCATTGGCACTGGTTCAATGAGATGAAAGGCTGGAGCTGTCATGTAAGGAGATGGACTGTCATGATATCTCCTTCATGATGGAAGAAAGAGGGGAAGAGATGAGGAAATACAGGTTTAAAGAGAGTCCACAGCCTCAAACAAAGCAATTGCCAGCCAAACACCACCATCCCTGGCAACATTCAAGGTCAAGTTGGATGGGGCTCTAAGCAATCTGGCCTAATTGAAGATGTCCCTGCTCATTGCAGAGGATTGGACTAGATGATCTTTGGAGTCCCTTCCAACCTAAACTATTCTATGTGGAAAACAGTGCGGCACCATGTATGTACACAGCATAAAAGAGCTGTAGCTGTGTTTTCTGCTTTTCAGAGGTCCATGTAAAGTCCTCATTAGACCAGAAGCGAGGACCACTTGCCACTTCTGTAGAACCTAAGTTTTATTATAATATAATAGAAGAATAGACAAAATCTCATCTGTCAACAGTGCTTACAGAAGCACTGGAACGCAGAGAAAACTAATGCTGCCAGGACAAGGGCACTGAGCCTGGGACACTCAAAGGTGAAAACCAAGAGCAAAAAAATGGTTGATAATCTGACTCTTACATTGATCTTGACCTGCAACTTTTTCAAATGGGAAGAACATTCCCGAAGATGAAAAGGTCAGACATCACTGGTAGGAAAGCAAGCGACAAGCCTGCCTATAGAAAACAACAACAGACAACGTCCCCCACCATTTCCATCCATTTCTGGCTCCCGCGCTCTGCTCTATCCTGCTTAGGGACCCTCTCCACCACAGCCTCTCAGCACTAACTTTTTGGTAAATCCTCACCATAGTAGGGGGTGGGACAGGACAAAATGACGGAGTGGAGGGGAGCCTGTTAAACTAACATCTTCAACGTCTTCAGGGAAACTAAATGCAAACTGAAGCTTACTGTAGAGAGGAGACTAATTACTGGACAACGTGTGTCACAGGCTGTGGAGGAAGTAGATAAATTTAAGAAAGAAATATTCTCCTAGGAGGCCTAGGGCAAGAGGCTTACAATAACTTGAATTAACAACAGGGCGAGTCGTGCTAAAAAGCATGCTAGGCTATATAAAATATATTTTTTCCTCTCCACAAACCTACAAATACAATCTCCTGCAAAGGAAAGGACATATACGCTTAAAATGGAACTATAGTCCAAAAAATAAATGCCTTTTATAAAAAAGATCCCACATTCTAAATTTCCTAGTTCACAGCCTCTATGATGACATGTTTAACCAGATTATGATACTGTTGTTCATACTAACATAGTTAAATTAAGCAAGCAAACAGAAAAACTCACCATGGTATTAATTACAGGAAAACACTGTTGAAGAGTACTGCAAACCAATATACCTATTTCATTAAACAGACAGGTGTTTTAAGCACCAAATAGTATTTTCTGTGAAGTTACAGAAAAAATATATCAGAATCTTTTACATGACACCACAAATAGACGTGATAAAAAGGGTGTGATCATTTTTTATTTTTCTGAAACCAAATTTGCCTGCTAGCTCTACCTGCTCCTTGTTTTCCCTGGAGTTTCAGAAAATACAAACTCCTATATTCTCCACAGAAAAAACAAACCAGATAGCCATGGCAACTGTTCCTATGTATGCCATCTAAGAGGAAATTGTGCCTCCACATCCTTACAGTTAACGATTAAAACCTTAATTCCTTTTTATCTATTATTGGGATATTATTTTAATTATATTTTTAAAATCCCCAATTTTACAGCAGCAAAGGAAGTTTTCCCTTGTATTCAAAGCTTGGTTTTTTTAAAGAAAACAGAATAAATGGAGAATTTTTCATTTTCATTTCATAAGTAATGTTGGGGACTTTAAAATTTGTTCATTTAAAGTTGCTGTGATGAAAAGGGGAGGGCAATTCTAACTATATAGCAGGACCTATTCAACAAAGAGAATTCAGTTATGAAGAAAAGTTTCCTTTGTTATGTATTTCCTTGCACTATTGATTGTTTTTGCTATTTGCAAATATGCTGTAGCAGTACTTCTCAGTGAACATGCAGCATGTGGATCCCTGCACTGCAGTTGACAGACAGCCATTATTAGCCAGAGTGAAAAGATTTGCATGATCGCTGCACAGGTTCTTCTCAGCAACACTATTAATATGCAAATTTATACCCTCCGATTCACCACCATAATCTTTTTGCTTTCATTGGCTCTTATACTGACACTTTCCAAGATGCATCCAGCAACAAAGACCTATCTCAGCTTCTCATTTCTTGTCAAATGAGTAATAAACTCCAAGGTCAAATCCAGGATAGTGTAATTACCTCATTAACTGAAAACACCCTCAAGTTATCATTTTAATAGTATTAAGGAGAGGAAAGGCTATGACCCATAACAGTGAGCAGCTCCAGTTCACACTTCTGCTTCAGCTAGCCAATACTGATTGAAGGCTCTAAATGTTTAAACTCAGCGCAAGCCAGAAGTTTATTTCTGACCAGGAAAACTATCTGTGGCTTGATTAGACTTTATTCAAGCCATACACAAAAGCTGATTTTCTTGACTGATTTGGGGAACATTTCCTTGAAGAATACTCACTCTACAGGCTTAGCACTTTCTTATATGGTATTTAATCGTCATTATGCAGCAGCATGGCTCACCATCAATACATACTAATGAATGTTTCATTCAGTGCATTTCATCTGAAGTTATATTTTTAAAAAATTGAGAACACATCAGTTTTTTATCCCTGTGTTATGATTCTGGTCCTGCAGCCAGCACAGCCATTCACGAGCTGCTCACTTCAGAGCAGATGGGCTATCTGGGGGCCAAAAGCCAGCATCACATGGCACGTCCAGTGCTCTCAACTTTCTGATGCCCTTGGTAGAGTCATACTCAAATGAAAGTTGCAAACGTTTCAGTTATTATACTCTTATGATCAAAATAATACAAATAAGTCACCTTAGATTCAAAGAACAAACCATGACCACTGGAACAACCCCCGCAAGCTCCTCTCAGCCCCCTACACCGCAGCATCCTTCTTCTTGAGCCGTGTTGTACCCTCCTGAGCCACAGCTAAGCCGAGAGGCCGCTCAGGGGCCCGGTTTGCCCCATTACACTGAGTGCTTCAGTGTTTTGGCACGAGGTGGATAGCACAGAACGAAGGGCTTGCACTCCACTCACCAGAAACAGGTCCTTCCATGTATTTTCTTAAATAGCTCAGATACCATTACATGTTAATTTAATCGGGCAGATATACTTCAACTGAACAGTATTTAGTACAGCAATTACCTGCTGCATGAATAGAGTATTTTGGGTTATATGACATAGGACATTCTTCCCCTATTTAGTGTTAGTATTTATTCCCACCTTGTATAATGAATCACTGTACATTATTGTTTCTGCACTCATGATAACCTCAGCTATTAATCCATCTACCATTTGAAAAAGGGAAAAGTTGAAAAATCTCTGCTTTCTAGCTACTTGCATATTATAAAACATGAGGTATTTATTACTGTGCTCATCTGTTTTGGTGACATTTGGGAAAAGCCAATAACAACATTGTAACATCAAATACATTTGAGCCTGGCACTTAAATTTGATTTTAACCTCTACAAATCTTGAACAGTTAGCATTAAAGACATATACATCCCATAAAATCTCATTTAGATGAGAAGCTACTGTGTTCACAAAACCCATTATGAACCTTAATAGTGATGTACTGTTCAGTTACAACAAATTGACTAATCCAGCACTGGGGTGTGTTTTTATCATTGTGGCTTGCTTGATTTAAATAAACCATGTTAGAGATGTTATCAAGTGCACAGCTCTGCTCATAAAAACCTAGGCTGCAACAGAAAATAGTTGATATAGAGATTGTAAATAGCAATTTATCAACTCAGAGTACCGAGCTATTAGTCTCTCTTGCTATCTTGGATTTATTTCGTAATTAAAGGGAGCTTATACATCCTTTTTATTATGATCAGAAAGTAAAATACAGGAAGGTGTTCCAAACAGAAATTGAATCAACAATTACATCTAAGATCTAGAGAAAGTCTCTGGGTTCTACAAAGATAAGGAGATATATAACTAAGCAATTATCTATGCAAAGTCATTGAAACAAATGTTATGTTTTCTACTTCCATTTTATCATAGTAGATTTATAAAAGGAAGAAGTGTCTCCCTTCCTCCTTTATGCTCCATTCCAGATTAGAGTGGGGTTTGCCCCCACAATATCATTTGTAAGGAGTCTATTGCCAAAAGACAGGAAGACAAGCTGACGGTGATGTAATAATCTTCTTCAGCCTTCTAATAGTTCATTTTATCACATTGCATTGAATTACTTAATGTCTTCTCCAAATAGAAGCAAGAAAATATGAAGTAATCAAGCAGAAGTCTCAGAGGTAATGTTTTGCATATTTCTGATGCGCCTCACATATTCTATACAAAAAAGCGACTCTGACACTTTCTGACCCTTTCCCTGTCCCAGGAAACCATTTTCCACTCCCGATGTAGAGAAAATGAATCACAGCTGCTGCAACAAGAGAGACAGTCTAAGCCTTGTGACTGCAAATAAGTATGATTTACTCCTTATTGACTGTTTCATAAAATTCAGTGATTGCATTGGATATGTCAATTACTGTAAATTAATGGCATTCTTCAGCATGTTGCCATTCTTCGCTTCCCGTGTCTTTCATCTGGGGATTCTAAACAATTACAAATAATAATTAAACATTTATCTGTGGAGTAGTAGTTTCTATGAGAGTCAGTCATAGTCCAGCCTCTTAAGAGAGGTAATCACAAGACATTACTCACTAGACAATAGTCACGATTTGTCAAAAATTACAGCAAACATACTTAGAATAGTACTATTTACTTAAAGCAGAACTATGATGTCCCTAACAGACATACACAAACTTCTGAATGGAGCCACTGAATATGCAGAAATTAAACCAATTCAGGTTTTTCAGATATATGGAATAAAGTATATTTAATTAATATACAATTAATTCCACATTATTTCATTCTTGCATCACTCTTCCTATGATCTTCTAAAATGCTCTCTCTGCTCTTTAACAGTCTGCCTCTTCAATACTTCTCACACTTAATTTTCTTTCTACTGTTAACGTGTTATCCTATCTTTCTAAAATTCCATCCTACTTTGCTTTAATTTGTTATTCAAACAACTTTACAGGTATTTCTCTTAACACAAGCTTGAGCAGTCAAATGTACAAGTAAGTTTTATGATCAAGTATGAGATACTAAATTCACAAAATAGGATTTCCCATATTCATTCTGAGACAGAAGTTTTTACTTATATGGTCATTCTGGACATAAGATGTATCGAGTTGTCTGCATATGATGAGAGTGCTGACAACCCACCTCAAATGGTCACGAATCTTTATGTTGGCTCCTACTAAAATATCTAGTTGTGCAAGTATGGGAGTTTGTAACCTTATAGATGCAAGCAGACATACCCATCGTTATCCATTAATAATTCAATCTGACTTTAGTGGGTAAACAGTTGAAGAAAGAAAATGTTACACTCCTGTGTATTCATCCATCATGAAGTTCAATACTCAACTCCTATAATCTCATGACAAATAGGTAGTTAATAAAGGCTCAGCTGCTCCCTAACAGAAGCTTAGCCAGAAGCTGGGGGCAACCCCGACACAGGCCATGCCCCTTCCGATGGCCTGAGCAGGGCAGGCAGCTGCCAATGGGTCCATCACTAGATCTCCTCTCCACTCCTCAGCAAGGACCAGGGGTGGACAACGTTCTGGAGTAGTCCTGGGATAATGGGAAAGTCAGAGGTCAAGTATTCTGAAGACAACTGAACAGCAAAGAAAGGAAGAGTTCAGTACCGGCAAGATCATTTGGCCTGAGTAACGGGTACTATATTTTTATTATCCTGTGATTTTTCTGGGTTTCAAAATATCACTCAGTAAAGTTCCAACACTTTTCACATCATTTACATAAAGTTGTATTCTTACTCTAGCACAGTTCCCAGTTTTGATTTTCGCCGATTCATTGCCAGATGAAAGACAAGCACTGACACGATCGCACAAAATATATGTTAAATTCAACATCAGAAGCACTGTATAGACTTACTAACATCAATTCATTTGGAAAAAAAAAATCACAACTACAGTAGCAGCAGCAACTGAATATCTTTTTACATCAAAACCAAAAGTTAATTTTTAATTTCTCACGGTAGTCAATGATCCAAGTGAAAACAAAAGTTATAACCATCAGAGAGCCTCTGAGATGACATTCAGAACCTTCGCCCCCAAAGTATGCTAATATGTAATATGGTAAACTACCTCTTGTCAGAAAATAAAGATATTTCTCATTGAAAATTAGGTACAATTACATTGAAAAGATGGAAAAATCAAATAAAGATCCATTAATATAACCTATTCATAATGTTTATATGTGTATCTTTAAAATACTCACTGAGCATTTTCATTTCCATCAAACTGCTTAGCACCCACAGAGAAAACGTCTTAAAATCACAGGCTGCAGTCTTCCTTCCTTGCACAGAGCCCTAGTAGGGAATCCTTGTCACTACTTACAATACTACAAACACAGGTTTTAACTAGGCTTTATTTTCCTTCTCAGCACAAGAATGATCTTCAGCTGTTGTACTCAGTAGCCGATCAGGCATCGTCTGTCAAAGGCTGACAGCTTACTGCTGCGTAATAACAGAAATCATTACGACAGGCTTATTCAAAATCTAAAGTTTTACTTAGACTGCCATAAGACTGCAGTCTTATTAGGAGGAAACACAGATTTAGAGAGAAGTAATTTTAATCATAATTAGCCAATAAGAAACAAATGTGAACAAACCCAAGAAACCAACTCGTTAAATGACTCTACATGGAAGGTAATGTAGGATGCAGAGCGTGCTATTGTAGTTTATACTTTTACCTTAAATGATCTCAAATACAGGCTAACAGGAGTTGTTAGCACACCTCTTCAGAGATTTTTTTTCTCTTACATCAAAGCAAGCCAACAAGAACACCTTCCTTGTTATACAGACCCAGCAGTTCAGAGCAGTACAGGGAATTGTCTCTGCTGGAAGGCATCTCTGCCTGCTGTCAAGCTTCATTTCTGCACCTCCTGGCTAATGCTTCACTCTAGTTCAGTGGCTCCCAAACTAGCAGTTGTGACCTCAAGGGAGATCACAGCAGTTAAAATAGGGTCATAATCCAAATAACCCTGTATTTCACAGTCAGACGCACAGAACTACTGCTCCTTTCTCCTTTTTATTGATCTACTAATGTTCAGCGACGAGGACATCACAGTCCTCCTACGTATCTTTAGGCTCTTTGGCAAAGGATTGTTTCAGCTCCACCATCAGTATACTTACAAGAGATTCCCTCTCCAATTCTTCTTTTCAGAAGAACTGAAAATTTATTGGCAAATTCAGTATTGTTGGATATATTTAGCTTCTGTTTTCAAAATGAAATTGTCCAATTAATCATTTTTGTTTACATTTCTGTTTTTAATGCTTGTCAAAAATTTAGTTAGGATCAACCTTTACACACTTAAAAGCCCAAAGGCTTATGTTTTATTCAACTTAGAAATGAAGATGGGGCAGGGGAATTTAAGGTGTGATGTAATTCAGGTTGCTTTTTAATCAATTTCACTATTGAACAAAAGCATCAATTACTGTATACCTCTTTTCTACATTAAGCCTTCTTCTCCCCATTGTATTTCATTTACTGTACAATCAGATCATTTAAAACACTGGTGGATGCTTCCAGCAAAAATCCTACTCACCTTCTGCTAGAAAACACACATCTGTAACAGAAATAACCTGGGTCTGCTTTGCTGCACATCTGCCTCTTCCCTTCTCTCTTTTCTTTCTTGTCAATCTTATTCTGTACTAACTAGCCACCTGCTCCTACTTAAATTTTAAAGTGTTCTCATTAATCTCACTGCATTAAATGCATATATTAAATGCATGCATCTAAATATGTACACTTGTAAGCATAACGAAGTGTCTTTTTGAGAACAGAAATTTCAGGATGTGTACACATCCGGGCCCATTTTTTCCGGTAGTAATTACTCATTCCCCTTCAGGCCGAGATCCTAAACACTTTCATAGCGACAAACAACTCCACTTGCTCAAAAAAATATTCTCAGCTGCAGAGGGCATAGCATTGATTTTGGGACTGCAGTTCTGTTCAGATTTTTAATCCCATTCATACAGGTAAGTACCACACACGCAGATAAGGAATTCCCAAATTGTGCCCATGTGGCCTCATGCCTTTCCCCTTGAGGTCATGACAAAAATTTCACTGGCTTCAGTGATTCCAAATGAAGTTTTTCATTTAGAGTTCAGTTAACTTAAGTTCTTAAAATAAAAGACATCAGAAAAACATCAGCCACCCATTCACTGAAGGAAGCCATTTCGGCAATTACTCATTACTAGCTCAATGGATACATATTAAGCAGAGATGTTTAAGCCTGGACCGCCGAGAACTGATGAGGAAAAGGGAACCCCTGCAGCAACATATTAGCCTGAGCTTACAGGCAGCGATGAAAAGCTGTCTGCAAAGCAATAGGGAGTGAGCAGCTGAAGACACTTGCAATTCCTGTTTATAGATATTTTGAAAACATTTTTCTTCCTGGTACTGAAGAGGAAGTGTCTCAAGAGTCTTTTTTCCCTTGATTATGAACAGAATTTGTTCACTGTTATGAACATTTGCCCACAGAGAAATAAATGGATATTATGCTCAAAAATAAGATACAATAAACTAGGTTTTTTAATTTTTAAATCTATGCTGCTCAGTCTAACGCAGATGTGACAGAAAACCAGTCATATGAAAGAAATAATTATTTCTGAGATCACTCTTCTAGTGACCTCGTTTTGGAACCGTGAACCCCGATATGAAGCCTGATACGCCTTTGAAGAGTGACTTCACTACTCTCCCAGCCATTCCTGCAGTCTTCTGTAGTTCACAAGCATTGTTTCCGAATCTTTATACTATCTCATACTTTCATGGTGACCACCAATAATTCCTGATCAATCGCTGTACCTTGGTCTTTTTTTTTTCCAGAGCAGTGCTAGCAGACACCAACTTATTCCAGTTTTCAAAGTTGTAAATACAAAGTGCGTACAGCGAGACATAGTTGTTGAAATCTGAGATGAGAAGCAAATTTCACTAGACATTTCTTAGTTTAGAAGAACTAGCATTTTGACCTTCATAATCCAGCACAAGTCACTACAGTGCCTGTGGACCTCATTACTGAATAACCTGAGCCTTAAACAGGGTTACCTTTCTACATCAAAAAGGAAAACAACCTGATGCGATTTAGAGTGATTCGGATGCAACATGTAATGGTGCAGCATTTTTTTACAGTTATTGCAATTCTATTAGGTAATGAGTTACTTAATTCTAGTAAGAATGAAAGATGTATAAAATAACTGAATATGAAAAACATGGATTGTCAAAGCTGCCTTCGTGAAGTATATTCATTCACTGCTACAAAGGAAAATCCATCTTTGTTGTGGAAGTTAGCAGCAATAAACTATGACAAGATTAACGAAAATATTCAAGTCCCTATTCCCAAACATGCCTGGCAGAAACATGTTCTGTCTTTCCCAGTGATACTGCATCTATCAACTCTCAGAAAAATTTGTCTTCGTGGATTTCATTTGCTATTCTCTTCAAGGACAGAGTCAGTCTCTTCCAAAAAAGTCCAAAATTTATTCCAGAAAACTTTATTTATTTTTATTCTGTATCCTCTGTGCTGGTGTGGTTGATGCTTTTCCTTCCAAAGATTTTCCATGAGACCGAGTCACACAAATTACTATTCAAATTAAAACAAATGTCAGAAATGGGCCCAAATATTTTAATCAACGTGTTACAGGTGTCATTTAAAAAACAGAAAGAAAATTGCTACAAAGTTTCTTAGGACTGCTTTGTTACTGATGCTTATTTTACCCTTTTCTGATTTATCATTACAGTTCTTCTAAGAGGGAAATTCTATATGGCCTTTTGCAGTCGTGCTTTATTGACCAAACTTTATAGGGCTTTTATTCTAGTAACAAAAATCTCTGAAAGAATCACCAAGGGCACAGTAAATTCCAAGTATTCCAGGTATGAATAATCAAAAGAATAGAAAGATATAGCACCTGAGAAAATAAATATATTTATTTTTGCCTGCCTTTTCATTTTTATAAGGTTCTGGATATTTTTGAACCCATTTCCATGTAATTCCTCTCCTTCACTCAATCTATTTGTCCTTGGTTATGCTAACACCATAGCTCCACTACCGCAAAGTTTTCCAGCTGACATTGAAACATATTAAAACTCCTTTTGCCAGCATGACTCTCTGAATTCAAATAC
Source organism: Phaethon lepturus (assembly GCF_000687285.1). Classification (NCBI taxonomy): domain Eukaryota; kingdom Metazoa; phylum Chordata; class Aves; order Phaethontiformes; family Phaethontidae; genus Phaethon; species Phaethon lepturus. The sequence continues at coordinate 31,515 of NW_010526851.1, forward strand.
AGATATTCTGCAGATGACAAAAGCAGAATACATGGATTGATGCTACAACAGAATCTATTTACCATCACAGGTCTCTCCTTATTTAGGTACTTGTTATACACATAATGGGATGTATATGTTATACACATAATGGGATTTCTGTCTTCTGACGGTAGAAGACAGAAAACAGAGACCTCATTTATATACAACTTCTGTTTCTTTCCAGATTGGTACAAATTTAATCACATAAGTTCATGAAGAGTATTTGTCATGCACAAATGTTACATACTGAGAAAATTTAGGACACGAAAAAACATAGAGCACAAACTTTACAAGGAGAGTGTTCAGCCTCCCAAATGAAACCTTTGATGCTTGCTTAAGGCCCAGAAAAAAGTTGCATTTCAGCTAAAGACTTTATTTGAAATAAAAATTAAACATATTTACAGAGCCTTTCCAGATTCCTACTGAAGAAAAAGCTTAATCCTCTATCATTTATAAATCCACCGTTCTTTCTAGTCTTTAAACATCTCAAAACTTAAATGCTGCTGACTACAGTCAAAAGCACAGAATCTTTAAAACTAACATGAGATTGTTTTTAAAAGCAGAAGCAACAAATATCACCTCAGTTTCTCATCTTAAATAACATCCAAATTTATGAGAAATATTCTGAGCAATTTATGTTATTTTTTTCTAGTTCTCCATCTCAGTCCATACCCCTGTCCTGTTCTAAAGGAAGTTATGGTAGTACCAACGGGATGATTTGCCTAATGTGCAACTAAGATGTTATCAGACTAAGCACTTTCTTGTAACCCATACTGTCGCCCAGAAACAAATAGAATTTGTTGTGGTTTCATCTTCACTGCATCATATTCTAAAAAAATCAAGACCATCTTCTTCTTAGTACAGTGTTTTGCTCTTATATGGCATTAGTCTACTACCCGGGTGATTGCAAAAATGAGACAAAAAATGAAAGTAGAAAGTTTTTCTTTTAAAGTATTTCTATTCACTTGTTTAATTATTCCATATAGCAGCGTGGATTATGATTTCAGAAATACATATATTCCTACAAAAATTACTGAACTTGCATTTTCATACATCTAACATTAAAACTATTTTGAAAGCCTACACTGATTTTAGTCATCTTATGCTTGCATTAGAGCTGCATGAATTCGTTCATAAATAATGGAAAAACTGCTCTTTAAGCAACTGATATAGGTTAATTTTGATTGAAACTTCAGTTTCTGAAGTAAGTAGAAGCTAATGCACCTGCTTTTTGATTTCTCAGTTCAGTACAGTATTTCTTTTTAACGGGAGAAAAAATTGGTTCTTCAGATACTTAAGTGTCAAAAATGTATCAGCAGTAAGATTTGTTAGTGAAAACAAATTCTTCCATGGTAGACAAGTTGAAAATGAGTCAAAATTGTGCCCTTGAGACAATGAAGATCAACTGCACACTGGGTTACATTAATAACCCTGCTGAGCAAAGGAGTAGGCTGAGTGAAGATGTTTTTCTCCCCTACCCTGCACTTGTAAAGCCTCATCTGTAGAACTAAATTCAGCTTAGGAATCCCCGCAACAAGACAGACATTGAAATGCTGCAGGAAGCCCACTGAAAGGCCACCAAGTTAGGGAGCTGTATTTAAAAAACTGGGTTTCTCAGTAAGGCTGTGAAATCTCCCTGCTTGGAGATGTTTAAAGGCTAACAGATGAGAGCCTGAGGAAGACAACAATTTTGAGGTTGGCCCTGTGTTGAGCAGGGTTAGAACAGATGATCTCCAGAGTCAACCTAATGTTTTTCATGATTCTATGAATAAACCATTTTACAATTTTTTAAAATTTCTTCTTTTAAAACAGTCATTTAAGAAGTTCTCTAAATCATGCTACCTGACTTACAAATCTACAATTTAAAAGCCAGTTCCTTACCAAATGAAAACTACATCACTTGATTGAAGCTAGTGGCTTGGGATTATGCACCTTTGTACACAGACCTTTTATTATCAACAAACTTCTTGCCTTCCTTACCTAAATATAGCATCTTAGATCAGGCAATGTCCACTTGAATGACAGAGTAATCACTATTGGATGAAAGGATTTCAGCTAATCCTAATTCAACACTTCTCATTTCAGTTTAGAGCATCCTTCTTTAAAACAATATTCCAGGGCAAAATCCTAAATGCCAGTTGTCAGTCAATAATACAGTGCCCCCCCGAAACGGCAGTTTGTATGGATTTTTCTATAGCTTTTTAGTCGCTAAGACTAAGCTTGTCAAAATAGTATCTGCCACTACGGGATGCTAACAGGAATTATTTTATTTACTGTGAATGCAATCCAGTTCCAAACCCAATCATATTTGTTTATCAAGACCTAATCCAACCCACTTGAATAAATTCTCCTGGGGATTGATCATCATAACAAAATTGATCACTTTGTCTTAATGGGAAAAATTGAGCAGACGCATCCTTTTCTCAGCGACGCACCACCGTAACAAGATCCCGTCTTTCTGTACAAAGGAGTAAGGAGACATTTTTCACTTCTTTCTTTGTTCACCTTGGGGAAAATTTTTGAGTACTTTGAAAGACAGCCAAGTCTCAGAGGTGTTCTTGGAAATAGGTGTCTAAAAACTTTTACAGAACTTGGGCTAAAGAACCATTGCGACAACTGACATCTTCCAAATTTAACATCCAAGCCTCAGGGGCAGGTGGTATCATGCCAAACTCTCCGTTCAATTTATGTAGGCTAAAGAAACATACCTTCCAAGTGAAGGTAGGAATCTATTATTAGTCTAATTAAATTCTTACAAGTTTAACTGAAGGATTATTACTAGTCCAGTTATGCAACTTGTTCCTAATAAGGACAGTTAAAACTGACATTCGCAAACTTTCTAACATATACTCCCTTCTCTGGTATTCCTCTGCTCCTCTAGCTTTCTATGCTCCTCTTTCTAAGATCCCCTAGGTTCACAGCTTATGGTGTTGGGTTCCCTCAAGGAGAGAGAGGGATTACAAGAATTTGTCAGCCTCCCACACGCTTTGCCAGGAGTTTGATGTTGATAATTTATTCCACCTTGCTCTTGGGTGGGCTTGAGGTCATTTTTATGTATTTTTTTTAACTCAGTGCACTTACTAGCTCATTTTCATTGGTTCACAATTGTACATTATATATGAATTGAACGTATATGGTTATGGTTATGTATTTTAATGTGATGGATATTTGTTCTTTGTTTTCTCTGCTATCCCTAAAACTGGTTTTAACAGCTCTCAAGGTTGCACTAATTTAATGACCATTGGCAAGTTGTTTATAGCACTGATACTGCTAGTATCATGCTGTGTTTGTACTTTCAAGACCTATGCTATCATTTCGTATTTGTGCTTTTCGGCAACCTCTGTTACATCCTTCAAGCTGTGGTTTGCTGATAACTAAGGTTTTATTAGCACAGGCTAATCATGCATATATCTCTGCTCAAGGTCAGTAATAGTTCACTCTTCAAAAACTGTGATATGTTCAAATACACACACGCAGAAACACAATGCTCTGGTAACGACTTGCTACACCAGTAGCTGCTAGTTATTGCAGTATCTCCAGTATGTTACTGAAATTGCCTGACGATAATATACCCAATGACTTACAAAAAACAGTAATGAAATTCTCTCCAAGGTGAGGACTTCCTAATTGTAATCCACATTTTTGTGCTCTGTTTATAAGAATTCATTGAGTCCAGAGACTGTCTTCATGAGCTAATGCCAAAAATACTGACAAGCAGTAATCCATAGGGATTATTTCTAAAACTCTACCTATTGAGGGTGTCAGATGAGAATAGTTTGTAGGAAAACATTAAGATATGAGTCATTTTAAACAAACAAAAGCTTCAAACAAATATTTAAGTTTAGATGAAGTCTGTATTTCTTTATAGGGATAGTGACACAGCAAAAAGCATGGCTCAGTATTAGTGATTCGTATGAAAAATCTTCTGCTGATATAGTTAGAAAATATCCCTTTGAGATTACTTGTCTGGTTATGGCTGAGTATCAGGACACATTTGGCACTGTTTGGCTGGAGGAGATTCTGACAAAATGGCCATGAGATGCTTCAGTTCAGGGTCCTGTGAGGAGGAGGCAAGAAAAAAAGCGAGATCGCAACCCCTGGAGTTGGAGACCATCTAGCCGAGCCTCCTCTCAAGCAGGGTTAACTTCAAACCTGATGAGAGATTAAGCTGCTGCTGTTGAAAGTTCTTGTGATCATTACCACAGCTTGTTCCTGACGCTTTAAGTAAATCCCATTTATTTTGTATTAGCACTGAGCAAGGAGTACACAAATGGGGTAGGTTAATGTTCCTCAGCTGACAACCTGTAACTTGTTTGAGAATGTATGAATATACCAGAAGTTTCACCTCTGCACCAGAAAAGTCCTATTCATCTCTGGCAGTAGCAAAGCTATAAATTGGACAAATATTTGCTGGAGTTCAATCATACCGGACGGAAGTGGCATTTGGCAAATTGAAGCTTATTTGCTATAAAACTGCTGAAAAAATGTTAACAACAAATAATGTCAAGAAAACATTAAACATAAGGACAGGTTTACTTTAAATTTTGCCTCGGATAACAAACAAGACTCAGAAGGCCTTTTGGATACCAAGCGCTGTTCTATGCTGCTGAGGTCAGCGGTGACAATGACTTCATGATTGAGTTCAACAAGTGCATTACATGTGGAGGCACAAAGAAGTAGCTGCAGGACTGTGCTAAGGGATAATAGTGGATGAAAAGTCTGGCATGAAGAAAAAGATAAAAACACACAAAGTAATCTAAAGGAGAGCAAAGAGGAGACATGGTAAAATGACAAACCAGGAAGATGAATTTACTTTTACTGATTGCAGAATATAAAACCCGATTATCAGAGGGAGGTGGTAACAGATTAAAATGAAAGGAAACGACGACTTACACAGAAATATTTAGCAGCATACATAAAACAAAAGACTGCATTTTTAAATGCTGTGTACAAAAGGGCAGGATCTGAATGTCGCTCTGGGTCACCAAGGGTATCTTTACAACGTAGATATGTGAATATAGGCAGGAGAGGAAGGTAACAAAGAAGTGAGAATTGAAGAACAAAAAGAAGTAACAAAGCAACCTTGTGGAGGATGGGAGATGGAAGGTGAAGGCAATGACTAGTTCAAGTTTTATTTTACTCAAATTCTCCTACCTTTGAAAACGCTTGAGCAAATCACAAAAGGATCTGCTAGAGTTAAAAATGAGAAAACAACACAAGACAAGAAAAGGTATTAGGTATTTTTAAAAACAGATCCTATAAAAGTGATCAATACAGGATCAGAGGACAAGTGTAAAAATAGTAACATGAAAGAAAGAACGTGACCTAAAATGACATCATTCTATTCACTATTGTTATAAACTTTGTTGAAGAATGGAGAGCCTGCGAGAGAAACGAGGATTGCTGAGAAACGACACAAGATTCAGTCACAGCAGATAAGCAGCCAACAATAAGGGAAGAAGGAAAAAAATATGTAGCAAACAATAATTCAAATGGAAATGAACCACTTTGTCAGTGGGTAGTTGGCAGTGAAAGCTGAATTAAGAGGTGGCCTGACATAGAAATGACTTAAGAAACGTTCAACAGTTCAATCGCAGGAAGAAAAGGAAATGCAGTGTTCAAATTTATTGGAAGAAACCTGCAAATGTGATCAATGGGATTTACTTCCAACTGCAAGGCACTAGCGTAGAGCAGCTGTTATGGCTGTAAAAATCGAGAGGCAGACATTACCTTTGTCTGTGGAAATGTAGCTCCCAATATACATTCTCTAGAAGTTCAAGACAACCAAGCTGGCTCTGCCATGGCCAATTGTTATGTTAGTTTGTATGTACATTGTACGATAACAATTCTAGGCTAAACATTAAGTTTGCTACAAGATTATTTTTACTTGACGCCACTTTCTGCAAGAGCAAGAAGTCAGAGAGAGCTACCTGCAGGAAAACATTATTCCCATACATTATCTAACAGCTCTATTGGGTGTAGTTGCCGCAACAGCAAGAGCCATTTGTCCCAGGTAAAACCTTAAGGATTAACAACGAGAAGAATTGTCAGTACCTTATCTTATTCATATCATGCATCCAGCAATTCAGTTTCTTCACAGCTTTTTCAAAATCAGACATTCCCTTTCAAATACAGATTTAGGTACACAAGCTAAGCTTGTGCAGAATGCCATGTTAGGAAGGCTGTATTCCCAGAGCAATGATTTTCTTGCACCAAATTGTTGGGTTTTTTTAAAGCAAAGTTGTGTATTCTACGTAGCATCAAACCCTGAGCTATAGTTTAATCACTGATTAAAGATCACTAATCTCTGGAAGAAGTGCACTTGTATAGAAGGCCAGCAGGGTCCGTGTTGAACACCTAAGGCATTAGTGACCTTTAAAGAGAGAGGGAATAGTTCAGTTGGAAGTGACCTACAACGATCATCTGTTGTCCAACTGCCTGACCACTTCAGGGTTTCAGATTTAATGAGCAAATAATTTTTTGTATTCTTTTTAGTGGGGTGAATTCAAGTGAGTTTAACTAAGGAGCCTGGAGCAAGAAGTGAGGACTGACTCCAGTTATTCAGTTAGTCAAATCTAACTCCTTTCCAACAGAGCCAAGCTGAAAAATTGGAGAAAATCTGATCATTTATCAAAAAAGACCAATCTTCTAACTTCCAGTTCCATTATATTCCATTTTGAGGCCCATTACTGTATTACTGCATTTATTTTTTATCAGTATTGTGACTGCAAGGAAGAAATATTAATATCAAAACTGATACATTAATCTTTCTTCCCAAGGATTCCCTCTTGTGTTAATTAAACAGATGTGGTGAGAACAGACTCTCTATCATGGTGATACTGTTTTGCAGTTCTGCTTGTGTACATTTCCTGTTCCCTCTCAGATAGTGGTAGTTGTTTTGTTACACAGAATTTCCCCTGTGTAAGAACTACCTATGCCACACCAGCTCCTGAAAATTCTGTGTACAGAGTGTCACACGGCAAAAGCCTCTACACAAGGAAGATAAGCTAGTTAGCCTTAAAATAATTTTCTGTATGCTCTGGGGATTTCTCCTGATTCTATGTGCTCATTTCTGCTCTTCCAGAACATTTTTAATTCTTCAGCAGGGGGGAAAAAATTAAAAAAAAAAAAAAAAATCTGTTTAGAGTTCTTCTACAGTGAGCGCATGGTCAGTAAGCTTCGTGTGCGTGTACTCTGCTTCTGTTCTGCTGATATTATGCATACACCACATGTTAAGAATGAAAGCATGTCAAGTAGCTTGTTCTTAGGTAAACCATGGGAAATTTTATTTAAGCTGCCTTGGAAGGACAGAAGGCTCAACCAATCCATTCTGGATGTGACCCTGATGTTCTTTCCGGACTTTAGTCTAAATAGCTGAAGAGTAAATAAAAGCTTAGATATTTTTGAAGTAGATTTAGGTGCATGACTCACTAATATTCATAGAAATCAGTCAACTAAATCCACAAATGGCAGCTGAAAAATACTAGCATTAAACAAAGCTGAATGTCATACATGCAGAAGACTCTAAGACCAATCATTTTTCTTCTTTTTCGTCACTTCTCATAAGGCTACGCAGTGCTTCAGCCTCAAAGCTTCAACTGAGATCTCTGGACCAATAACTAATAGGGTTTGTTCTTTCCAATGCTTTGTTCTAATGCTCTCAAACAATTATAGTATGCAAATATTTTTCTTAACTACACTTGCTTTATACAGCTATAAGAGAGGTTTGCCATGTTTGACTTCATTAAGTGATACAGGATGTCTCCAGGCATTTAACAGAGTCAGTTAATGAAATAACTGGCATATGCCAATAACAGCAAAGCAAACTCAACCTAACATCTCAGCAGAACAGAATTAAATAGTTCAAGGCAACATATATCAAAGGATAAAGCATTTTGTCCATCTACCAGAGATTCTTCTCACCCCCTTGGACCCCAAAATTAAACATATACACCCTCAATAGCCTTTAGACTTCTGTGCTACTTGTTTATTAGTTTATTTTGCTAAATATCGCCTGTCAACATACCCAGGAACCTGGGATTTTGAGAAAGGTCCATCATGTTGAATAGGTTTGGGTTTAATTTCCTCTCTTGCTTATAAACTGTATCAGGCAAACTGATTATTTCCATGGCATTCAGCATTGTACAAAGGATGCCAGCTTTTCATCTCTAAATATCTCTTGCAGTGCCAATGACACCTGCATTTATTTTACATCTCCTTTCACAGGATTTTGAAGGATAATACAGTCAGCTCAATTTATGCCTCAGTTCTCAAGAGACAGGGTAAGAATATAATAAACATAACTTAGACTCAAGTGAAAACAAAGCAGGACAGAACAGATGTACCTCCGACATTTCATCATTCCTTATGCAATGCAGGTTTGTAAGTAGAAATCTCCTTGCTGAAAAAGAGGACGTATCTTTTTGTAATCACGAGTATTGTGCACAAAAGGATGTCTCTAGCCCTTTTAAGGCACCTGATACCATCCTTGTCATGTTTTCATAATCAGTGTTACAAAGACATCAGAACTCTGCAGTGGATTACTGCAAAATTTTCCACAAAATCATACCGTATCTAATGAACAGTAACTGGGAAAGAG